>NW_017307372.1:222988-248915 GCF_000935625.1 Nanorana parkeri
GCTCGGCCATGATCGGGAGCTGTACGGGCTATTGTGAATAGCCCGTACAGCACCCCTTCGGTTCTACTGAACTGAAGGGGTCCTGGGGCCGAAGCTAGCTGAAGGATCGGCCGAAGCTACAGCCAGATCCTTCGGCAGCTTCGTGAATAGACCCCTGTGTCTTTCGTGTATGAGAGCCGCAGAGCTCGCATAGCCGTACTCCATATACTATACTTTGGGGCTCAGTTAATGTGTGAATATTACAGGAAGCACAAACATACATCTTTTTTTTTCCAAATAATTTTTATTGAAAATAAAATGTTTCAGGGTTACAAAACAGATTGTAAAACACACATAAAGGTCCAATGTACAAGGTAATAACATACTTCCATATCAGACCTCAGAGGGCAAAACGTCAATTGTAACAGTCGGTTTCACGGTAAGGCCAGCCTAAGCATACATAAGTAGGTTCGTTGAACATCGCGGGTATTTACCATGACAATCTGTGGTATTGAAAGCTACCAGGGTAGCCCGTCAAGTTTGGAACCTCAAACATAAGTAAGGGACGTATAAGACAAACATACATCTTTACTGAAGTTGTGCTTTAGCTTTCAATTCTTGGCTTCCTTGTAATAATTATTTTGTATATAACTTTTAAATGTAATACCAACATCAGCGATAGATATTCTGTACTTATAAACCTACAGTTATTTAACAGTGGTGCAAAAACATATTTTAAATATATAAGTATATTATCAGATATAATAATAACTGAATGTTTCAAAAATATACTGTGGTCAGGACTGATTATACTTATAGCTACTAATATGATGGCTGCTGAGTTATTCTTCCTTGTCATTAAACTCTTGTAGCTATGTTCCTTTCATTTGCTGCTGAAACAATCCAAGTTGCTGGGATATCTTGGGCCAGCTCTGTCTCACCTTGGGCCCAGAAGAAATAGTTTAGCTTGCTGGAATATTTTGTTTTGGCAATACTAAACATTTCCATGGCATGCAGCATCCATGGCAGAATCTTAATAAGTGAAAAGAAGAATTTTTTTTTTTTTTTTAATTTTTATTTAAGGGTAATACAGTTGTCAGGTATGTAAATATGTAAGCAGAGGGTGCTTAGGGAACGTGCATGTAAACTGATATTTTCTTTTGAAAATCCTATTGTTAAAGTGAAACTCCAGACACACCAATCTATTTAAAGTCCAATCTATTTAAAGTCTTAAGACAAAAAAATGTACCTCTTGCAATGGGGTGCAAAATGTTCACATTGCCATTCTTTACTCTATAATGCAGTCATTAGTGTGTAGTGTGTCAGATACTACTTGTCATGAGATGCACGTAACACGTTGAGCTGATTTCAACTGGTATTTATTTCAGGGCTTAACATGAGGGGTGATACAATCTGAATCCTACTCCCAGTACTGTCTCTGGTGCTCTGCCCTTAGAGCCGTCCCTTCCTCTAATGTCACTTCCAGCTCTCAAAACACTACTGTCAGTGTCAAACCTCTAGCACTGCTGCTGAGATCTGCAGTTCTCATACAGTGAAGGGATCATTGTTGTTTATCGACTATTTCTTCTCCCCTTGTCCATTCACAGAACACCTTGGAGGAAATTTATCAAAACTGGATCAGACAAAATCTGGAGCTGCTGTGCATGGCAACCAATCAGCTTCTCTCTTCAGTTTTTTCAGTTAAGATTTGAAAAAAAAAGAGAGAAGCTAGTTGGTTGCCATGCACAGCTGCTCCAGCTTTTCTCTGCTCTAGTTTTGATAAATTCCCTTCCTTGTATTTTGTTCACAGAATTTAAGGTGTTCTTTGAATGGACAACGTGTTCTACCTGTGATAGCCCTGAATTTATGGAGGTTTCTCCAGTCATCTACAGCTACTACCCTGTTCCCCTAAAATAAGACCTACCCCGAAATTAAGACCTGGCAATCTTTTTCCCGATTCCTGTAATATAAGACCTACTCTGAAAATAAGACCTAGTTTGGTGGTAGCATGTGAGGGGGAACTTGAAGAGCAGGTGGTGGTCTCAGCCTGCAGGGACATACTGTAATAAGGGGATGACTGGGGACTCCCTCCGGCCAGCGCAGTGACAGGGAGCACTCCGGTACCATACTTCACCAACTGCTGTCCTCCTGAAGGCACTGCTTAATGCAATGGTACTGTACTGTAATGTGTACCAATAAATGGTACCGTACTTTACTGCACTGTCCACTGTTTGATTTCCCCACTGCTGCACTGCTGGTACCATCGTCCCTGATGGCAAAGGAAGCCAGCGCAGTAAAAAAGCATGGCTGCGGCGGCGGATCGAGCAGGCCCGCATTAGCCGATACTTCCTCTCTATAGCGCCAGTTACTGTGACAGGCGGAGTGATACCAGATAACTTTGGATTGTTGTACATTTTGTTGCACATTCAAAAAATGTGGGCAAAAAAAATATAAGACAGTGTCTTATTTTCGGGGAAACACGGTAGATACAGGCTGGATATGGAAATCCTGGAAAGCCAGTGTGTCTGGTTATTCTCTATGGAGTTATTGGTCTAGAGCTGAAGCAGTTTTTCTGTCCTTACCTCTGCAACTCACTGTTGTAAGTTCCTAATTTTACCTTTATTCTAGACTTGCCTCTACTACTACTCTACTACTTGTGCTTCACAAGTTGGACACATGGGGGAGCTTTTGATTTTACTACTATGGCTCCCTCAAGGGAAATGTTGCTATTTTACTTTTCCCACCCCCCTTTTCCCTGGTTGTTGATTATGCAGCTCTAATTCAGGAGGAAGTGTGCATTCGCAGGGGCACACGGGTACATGTGTGTTATTCGGTGCTGATTTAAAGTATTTGGACTTTCCTGTGACTCAGCAGCTTTAATTTGGCAGGCATCTTGGTGCTGCACAGCTATCATTTGTACTAGTGCAGCTTCTCTGAGCTTTAGTGAGCAGACGCCCCTTGTTAATGCAAACCACAGGGTAACAGACAACAGTCAGTTTGTTCTTGTGGAGCTTGTAAAAGCTCTATGAGAAGTTGTTCCCAAGCAGCACTACCTACTCAAATGCAGATGATGTCTGGTGTTCTCATGCTTCCCCCATCACTTCTGAGTGATCAGTGTTCTTCTGCCCACTGTTTCTCCATAACCTTTAAGTATTTTTAGAGGGCACAGTACTGTTTGGGGCCCCAATGCAGGCCTAATCTTTGCCTTTGGGATTGTAGAATATTTGCACAGTTAGTTTGGATCTTACCCCTAAGCTCTCTTTTGTTTAACCTTCACTTCAGTCTCTGACAAACAGAACTGGGGTTTCTCTGCATATCCAAGAGAACTGCAGGGCTTAGTTCCACAATTGGCAGGACGATTTCCTCCAATGTCAGCACCTGGACTCATTAATGCAGTCCCTACTCCCAAAGGGGTTCCAAGGCCTGTGTCGCAGGATGTGGACCTCCTGGTCTCCACATTCAAACAAAAAACTGGACAGGTTTGTTTTCAGATGCATGGATCCTCTAGGGAAAGCAGTGGATGCTCCAGTGTCCCTGTGGTATGAGTACACATGGTCTTTCCTCCCCTAAACATCTTTCACATCTGCTTTGTAGGACTGAGATTGAGAGAACTCTGTGGGCTCTGCTAGATTGTCAAGATCTTCTGTTTTAAGGACCAAATTGCCATTCTGCTTCATAGTCGCTGGCTTTAACCGCATGGTTATTGCAATCTAGACTCTAAAGGCGGGATATAGACATCTCTTCATTTGTGATTCCTACAATGCTAAAAGCTAGGAATACTACTTCCCACAAGGTCTATCAGACAAGGAAGGCATACTTCACATTGTGTAAGTCTCTGGGCTTACACCCTAGGAGTTTCCCCATGGCACACATCCTCTCTTTTCTGCAGCTTGCTCTTGACCAGTCTGTGGCTTTCAGCACAATGAAGTTCCAGGTCTCTCTTGGTTTAGAGACCATTGGCCTCTCTCTCCTTGATTAACACCTTTTTACTGGAGGTCTCCCATGTAGCCTACCTCTCCCCCGCCTGTGACTCCGTGGGAAATAAGTCTGGTTCTTTCCATCAGAGAAATTCCTCTCTTTACCCTCACCCATACGGTGGTATTCATTGTAGCCATCATCTCTATGAGGTGAGTGTCTGAACTCACAACTTTATCCTTCAAGGAACCTTTTCTGGTATTGCAGAGGGACAAGGTCCAGGACTTCCTTCTTGCCTAAGTTAGTTCATGCCTGTCACATCATCCAAGGCATTGCTTTTGCATCCCTCTGTCCAATTCTAGTTCACTTAAAATACAACTTCCTCCATTGGCTGGATATATTTTGGCCTGTGAGAATCTATCTCTCAGCAACTTCTTCTTTCAGAAAGACTGATTCTCTTTTTGTCATCCCAGATAGACCCCCGAAGTGTGCTCTGGCTTCCCAATCCACCATCTCTAGTTGACTCAGACAGACCATCAAAAAAACTTATAGTCTTAAGGATCGGGTTCCACCCAAGGCACACTGTTCTGGATTTGTGAATGATTCTTGGTCTTTACAGTATCAAGAAGCTTTTCCCAGTTTGCAAGGATACCACCCGGTCTTCTGTTTTTCGTTTTCTAAGTTCTACCAGGCGGCTATCCAGGTCTCATCTGAAACCAGCTTTGTGCATGGGGTCCTTTAGGTGGCTGCAGACAGTTCCCAATTTTCTGTTGTTTTTCTTTGGATCTGTTAGCATGTATTCTTATGTTGCCCACCCCTCTGTTGGACTGCTTTTGGATGTCCCAACATACTAAAAATTCCTGTGTCCCTCAATTGACAAAAAAGAAAATACATTTTATATTTATTGTAAAATCCATTTTTTAGAGTCTATTGAAGGGCACAGATTCCTCCTCTTTGTTTTTACTCTTGTACTTAGCAGTGCTTTTGCTACAAAACTGAGGCATGATAATTGTGGGGGTTGGGTTACTCTGTGCTGGCCAATGTAGTTTTTGCTGCCAGTGTCCATTTCTCCTGCATTATAACCAGAAAGTCTATAATTGCTGTGCCCCACAATGGATTCAAAGTAAAGGCTTTTGCATGACAAAAATGCTGTTTTTACAGACATATGATGGGTAGTTTGTGGATTTCTAAAGCAAGTATAGAAGCGTTAGTGTAAATAAATAGCTGTGTAAAATAAAAACAAACAAAGATAATCGGTATGACACCCCTGGGACTGATTTTGTTGGGGCTGTGCTTTTGAAATGTGAAGCTGGAGTAGTTTGCTTAGAGAATTTAATCAGCCACACTGTATTTCTACCATTATTCCCTTTGAGAGTCTAATAATTTAATGTCTTATTGATTCATCGTTCTTAGCTTATTGTATAACTCAATTTAAAATCCTGCACTGTGGCAATTTTATCTTCTGGAGCCATTACTGGAGGAATTCATTTGGTTTTGATGTTGAATTCTACAATGGAATGACACAAATGCAGAGAAGATGCAAGCATGGATAGCAGCATACAGAGATGCATTTTCTGTCTAGCCTCTTTTAAGCAGATAAATTATGACAGCAAGGCAGTAAGAAATGAAAAACTATCACAAGTGATATAGCCTTTATTTTTTAATAGCACTTTCCTTATTTCCATTACTATTTTTCTTGCTAAACTTCATCTGTCACAGATCATTTTTCAGAATAATAGTATTATGGTGTTTGAAAGGGAAGAAGATATTGATAGCCTTGGAGAATTAATTTTAATGTTTCTTCATGGCCAGATTGAATGAAAGCAGGTGCTGTATGGATTGCCAGCATTTGTCTGGCACAGAGTGTGTTCTTTGTTGATGAATGAAGATGTGTTGCTTTGCATCAGTAAGAAGGTGGTTGCCCCCATCACTTCAATATTTGTTGTCATTAGGTTCATAGAAGTTATTGTCATACAAGTATAATCTCTATAAGCATGTTCTATTTTTAGAAATTTAACACAACACAGGCTTCTCATTCATTGTTGTAGCATGCAAGATACTATTCTCATGTCTGTTAACCGTGTCAGTTATATTATTTTACTATGGCAGTATCACACTTCACAACACTCATCATGAAATACATTCCTTAAATACATTTTAAGTCCACATTGTTTGCTCAGGAAAGGTCTCTGTAGTTAGGTGCTTTAGCATCTAATTATTGCTTTTAAACCTGACTCAAGCAATAACATTCTTGCCAACAAATTGCATTTTGAAAAGAGATCTCATGAAAAACCATTTACATAGAAATGCATTGTATTCTTCTTGATATCCACACAATATGTAATTCACTAGAAAGACTGAAGTAGAACATCCTCAAGGAGATGTTTCACTAACCTCTTCACTAGACGGATTATTTCAACCTCTTAGAAGCCACAAATGCATTTTCTCTCTGTTGTCTCTCTCTTACAAAAAAAGTATCCAAATGTACTATTATGTAAGTGATTACAAGTGAATTGTGGTTATTGGTTACTAGATAGAAATGTGTACTTCACAAAGACATGTAGTATAGTTAGATTGGTAAGGTGATAGTATGTCACATGGGGTTTGACATAAAAAATGCCAGGTGTATTCTATACATGCTCAGAAAACTTTCAGAAATAAACCAGAATGATACTTTTGCATTACAGAATTTCCCGATATTGTCATGTGTGTAACTAAAAGTCATTGGTACAATATGTAAAAAAGGCATATTTCATACAACTATCTTCTAGTGCTGACCCATCCTAGGGACTGATTTTTTATAAGAAAGGCTCAGATCACAAAGCTAAAACACAAAGTTAAAGATACCTATTTTTAAAAAATTGACAATTGTTTTAGTTGAGTCCAGTGGGATTTAAAAACTACAGTCACATGGCTAAAATAATGGTCTTTATCTTTGTGTTAAAGATTTGTGAATTGAGCTGAGCCCATACTACATTTTCTAAAGAATTTTGAAAATGTCCTGCTTTTCTTGAATTGACTGCTAATACAATAGATGGCAATTCTTTTTTTTTTTTGAGGGATGCTTTGTTGGTACATACCCAGTGATACAAAAGAAAGTATATACCCTGTGCTATGTCAGAGCTATTTCTCTATTATTCTTATATTACTTTTTATTTATTAAACAAGTGGGGTTTGTCCAAGGTAGAAAGCCAAGACACAACTCTCTAATGGCTCTCTTAATGACTCAGGCCTTTAAATATTTCAACATGACTTTACTGTTATTACCTATAGATGTTGGGAAAGTGTTTGATTGTGATGTTGGAGGTTTTTTATTTGAAACACTGGCAACTGGGCATCAAGCCATGGAGTGAAGCCCTTTACTCATATCCCACAACAAGGATTAGAGTCCTTCTTCTCATGATACTATACAAAAGAGCACTTAGCAGTCTGCCCCCTATCTCCGTTGCATTATATATATATATTGCAGCCTATGCAATTTTTTTTTTTTATTACACGTCCATATGTACAAGAATTTGAAACATTTGATGTGATATCTACTTTTAAAATTAACAGCAAATCTGAAATTCTAAACATTTCTTTACCCCTTGAGCGAACTGAACATTTGAAAACTAATTTTTTATTTCAGAGAAAGAACTCCACGTTTAAAAGGTATGAGAGTTAATTAGACTACACATTTAAATGAATTATATAAATAAAAGTTCATCCTTTAGTAGTCCAGGTTCAGAGAGATCTCAAAAACTGGGATAAAGCGCAGTTCTCCGGGAATGGATATATTAACCTACTTAAAGGGAATGTTTTGCCACATATATTTTTTAGGCAGATACTTTGCTAGTGTAGTTTTTCAAAATTCTAAAAATTTAACTTTATAGCTATATGTGGATGGGCAAACAATTCAGGGTCACATGTTTATTGCAGGCAAAGGGTGGATATCCAATCCACCCTTTGCCTGCAATAAACATGTGACCCTGGATTATACCTGATCTAAAGCAATAAAGCGGCCCTTTTGATGAAAACCTAAATTGGTCCTCTCATGGAACACAGGAAAAATGGGTTTATGCTAATGAATATCTCTTAGGAAGTTGTTATATTTAGTGTTGAGAGACTATCTCTCTCAACATATTAGCTAACTATACATACTTTAACATATGACATATGTGGCTCAAGCAGGGCTGGAAAATAAATTCCCCCTTACTTTCCTTGATGCAGAATCCAAACATTACTCCTAGTCAAGACGGTGAGGCTTGCAGACAAAGTAGTTACAGCTGTATAAAGTATGAAAGGATGAAAACTTACTTTCTTTACAGGATATAAGAGATGGGGTTACTCTACACTAGATCACTGTAAGTTAAAACAATTACAACATTTTGTGGAAGTACTTCCAAAAGCTTTGAGATTATTTGACAGACCCAACTCACTGGAATGTTTGTATGCTGGCATACCAGCTCGTAATCATTGCATATATACTGTACAGGATGCCAGGAATGGGTCCTGGATGAACGGTATATCCCTCCCTTGTTTAGGTGGTGGTCCTGTGAAGGTCACCTTGTATTCAGGGTTCCCGCCAAGCAGGGTGAGGGGTTTCCGGATCGGACTTGTAAGGGAAACTGCTAGGCTTGATTTTATAATTCTGCTGAATATAAGCTTGGTATATTATATATATATGGTTTGTGAAAAAGAATAAAGTTTTATTCGCTGATATGGCTGGCTATGGGTCATATCTACCCTGAATATTACACTACTTTATACATTATATTATTTCTCTGGAATTTAGATACCCTCCCTAGTTATATTGCTGATTAAAAAAATAATATTCTTACAAGAAATATTTATTGAACAAAAAAGGAAAATTTGAAGGCTTGTTCATGCATCTTCCTTTAGTTTGTCAGTTTAAGAATATAAGTACAAACTCCTAACCGGATCATACTTCTGTGAGGGTTCATAAATATAACCCCACTCTTCACCCTAATTGTTGGAGTGGTCAGTATGACTACCATACAGCTAGCATTCTCAGAGACAGCAATGGCAAACTCTATCTCTGGCACATTTACTTTAATAGAGGAGCATTTTAAGTCATAGCAGTTGGACAGGAAGATTACTCACCAGTCTTTTTTGCCTACAGGTCCCATTCTAATTGTGCTTTCTACTGTAGTGTTCACACACTGAATATACAGTATTTACACATTTAGACTAGAAAAAACACTCTATGTGGTATTAAGGGGATGCTACCATACCAACTGAACCAACCAAGCTCAGTGTCTTAATTTACTATAAATATTTGCTTTTACTAAGTGGCCTCCTTATGTTTTGCGTTGTTATTTTCCTGTTTTGAAACCCAAAAGGGAGATATAGAGAAGATATCTGGCAAACTTTAGGTTGTATAGGCATAATTATTGCTCTTTTAGTAAAATAAATGACATTCCTTTGATTTTCTGAATAGTAACGTTGATTAGGATGTTATGTTTCTGAATCAGGAATTATAAGGATACTGATCAGCAGCAAAATATGATAAAAAGATTCATTACAGAAGGAAAAATCAGATGATATTATTCATTTCTTACATTTTTTTCTTCCTAAAGGATGATTCTTTATAGAAACCCACGCTTCATAAAATGCACAAACAATGTCAAGTCTGTGTGTTGACAATGACTAGACTTGTTAAATCCTTAGAAAGACTGTTTAGAACATTGTTGCAAGTCTGAGTGGGTTAATTAAATGCAACACAGTGGGCAGAAAACATCACGCTTCATCTATAATACCTACTTAAGTATTTAACTGCTTGCTTTATGATGATGACACTTTATTGTGGCAGCTAGAGAAATGCACAATTGCACGACATAAGACATTTTATCAGTTTATGAACAGAAAGAAGCAAACATGCATATAATGTTCAGTTTATCTTCTTTTTTTAGCATGTAAAGTTTTTAATAATTGAAATAAACAATACACATTACAATCTTGAGCAGATATTAATTTCTATGTTGCAATAAAGAATATCATATATATTGTGCAGTAAACAGTCCATGACCATCAAACTAAAACAAACCAGGTAATTTAATAGTCAGGACTAATGATCTATGAGATTTTTCAGAACTAAATAGGGATGAACATACATGTCAAAGAATAAGTCAATAATGAACCAAAGTAGGTATGGTGAAGGACTTATTGTAAGGCTTCCAATGGTGTCAATGATAGAGTGCACATAAACATATAGTACAAGTACGGTAGAAACAGAAAGAAGAGAGAAGAGTAGGACATGTAAAGTATAAGAGAAAAGAAGGGATAGGAAGGAAGACAAAAAATCAAAGGACGTCCAAAATACCCAAGGTGCCAGTTAATTTTTTCATGAGATACCATGAGGAGTATTGAAAGATGGACATCACATCTCTCAGCTGTTGTATAGAAAGTTCCAAAGTGAGATAGGATGTCCATGTTTAAAAAAACAGTTTAGTGCCATGTTGATTACATTTGACATCCAGTTTGTCTAATAACATAAGGTGATGAAGATAGTTCTGAAAAATTGTGAGTGATGGAGGTGATATCCAATTAGTGAGAATAGCCTGTTTTGCTGACAATAGACTGAAATGCTCCATCGAGAGAGATGGGTGAGGTTAGAATTTGAATCAGAAGGTAGGGCATGAAACAGACTTATCTTTTTTTTTAATAACGGCCCATACAGCATCTCTTATAGTATAGTTCATACTAGCTTGTAGCCGAACTGCACTGCCAAAAATAACAGGATAAAAATGAATAGCCCATTAAAAGTTAAAATAATAAAGCTAGCATTTTCTGCAATATTCAGCTTTAACCCCTTTGTGACTGACGTTGTGCAATGTACGTCGCCAGCATCGGGGCTGTTTAAACAGACTCTGTTTAAACTTGTAAAGCGGACTGTGGGCTTTACAACAGAAGCGATTCTGATGACTTACCTGTCGCCAGATCGCTTCTGTGTCCCGAAGAAGGGGCCGCCCCCCCCTGCCGGACACCCCTGCCGTCCTTCCCGGGCTCCGTTGCCCCTCCTGCGTCCTTGGTGTCCGCGGGGAGCTGAGGAGGAGGTCGACGAACATCCGTTCATCGATCCCCTCCCCGTTCTATGGGACCAGGAGCGATGCAGATTGGATCACTTACGGTCCCTGGGCTGTCAGTTCTGGGCTCCTGCAGCCCAGCTATAAGCTATTGAAGTGCGATCTGCACTTCAGATCGCACTAGAGTTATGTATATACTGTAACAAGACCTGGGTCATAAATAGTAATGATGGTTGATTGGTTATTTTATACAATGCCTTTAGTCACATCTCTATAGGAAGCATTATTTGTATTCTACGGACAGCAGCTCTTCATTGTCTTCTGGACCACATACTAGTTATAGGGTAGGGGAGTTGAACTTTTTCAGCTTCACTGCATCTAATATCACCTGCACATGATGCAGATGTTGGATAGTGACCACTGCTGTCCAAAATTAGAAGCTGCTGTTACACTGTAATGTCAGTCATGCCTGATGCCTTTTTATTGTACAGGGATTATATCCAAACTCAAGCCATTTTTTTTACTTTAAAGATCAACTGCACATTTGTTCTCAAAATCAACATTGCAATGAGCCTAGCACAATTATTAATCAGCTATACAAATGTTGTACCTTTTTTTGCACATAAACTAAGATTCTGTCATGGTCTGCTAAATAAAAAAAAAAAACATTGGTCTGAGTTTTCTACTTTTTCCTACAACTCTGTGTTCTCATGTGACTACTGTATGCAATACCACTAACTGTTCACTTTTCAATGAAAATATTGAAAATGTGAAAGCCCAGCATGCCTGGCAACACAGTAGCATGGAAGTACCCTGCATTTAAGGTTAATTAGTAAAATTAAAATGTTGCACAAATAGTAAAAAATTTATAAAACTCTCTTATATATATATGTATTGCTTATGGGATTGGCAGTTGCTTTTCCCAGAAGACTACACTCTGCTGCCAATCAGGTTACAGGAATCCTGTGCAGTTGCAATGGTAGTTACTTTTTTGTGTGATACTATCTAGGCTCATCCTTGCTTAAAGGGATGTAGATGTTCCAGCTTTTCTTATTGTAACTGTAAGGTCACTTGGATGATTATTATAAAGAATGACCCTCACATTCAGAAATATGTTTGAAATTGGACATAATAAGGCAAACTTTTTTTATTTTAATAAAACAGTTAACATATTGAAATAGATACTTGTGTAAATATGTAAAAAGGTTTAGTCAATCCTTCCACTACATTTATTTTACACCGGAAAGGTGGTTTTCTGAAGGACAGTGGTTTTAATATTAGATATAATAATATTGCTTGTTCTAAAGGACCTGAAGTTGACTCAACACATTTTATGTTTTCATATACACATTTGTAGTTCCAGTTTGATTGTCAACTGTTAATAACATTGTTAATAACATTGAGAAGTGAAGAACTTTGGTCAATATATTGCATAGTACCATATACAAGGCAGTTCTTTAAATAACATGGAATAGAACACAGTCACTATTTACATTGCAGTGTGAAGGTTAGCAGCCAAAAGATACATTTTACAAGTATGTTAGGTGAGCACAACTTTTACAACAGACTGAACTGATATCTAGCATGTTATATAGTAGCAAAATATTTGCATGCTTTAGGTCATTTATTTTTATAACACGTCTACATTGACACTATTGATGCTATTAATACTACTAGTAATGCATACATTGTTCTATCAGTTATTTGCCTGATTTCACCAGACATGCCATGGGGTTGATTTACTGAAGACAAATATATTGTTTATTTAGATGAGTGAATTTGCATTTTGCAAGGAAACTTTCCTGTAGTTTAGTGAATGAGGTGAATGTCTGCTAAATTCCATCATCCAATCACATGCAAGCAAAAACACTGTTGTTTTTGTTTTTCAATTTTCCCAGCACATTATTGGGTATTCTTTGCAAAGTGAGTTTTCACAAAATTCAATAAACTAAGTGAGAATTTCCTTGCAAAGTGAACACGTTCTACTTCCTTAGTAATCCAACCCATTGTAAAAAAAACAAAAACTAATCTAAGCAGATTTCTTACAATGGTAAAATCATTGTCTGTTGTTTTTCTGATACATAGGGTAGTACTTTTTTAACATTATAAATGCTAAGGAAATTATCCTAGTCACCTTTTAATTTCCCAACAACAAATCAATGGATTCAATGAAGAAGAGCTGGTTAAATCAATGCAATGGTCCTGAGTGAGTGACCATTAATAACATTACACAAACAATATAAATGTTTGGGTTAGCACTGTAAAATTCACTTAGAGCTCTACTTTCAAGGTATAAGAGCACCACACAAGATCTGAAGTGTGTGCATTGTTTATCACAATAACCATCAAGAACACTAATAAATGTGAATATTTTACATATATAACTTATATTCACTTTTGTAACATGCAACCTTTAACTGAGCCAGATGTAAGTCTAAGGGGTCTATTCACAAAGCTACCGAAGGATCTAGCCAAAGTTTCTGCTGATCCTTCGGGTAGCTTCGGCCCCAGGACCCCTTCGGTTCAGGGCTGCTGTAGGGCTATTCACTATAGCCCGTACAGGCCCCGAAATTGGCCGAGGGGCTTAGATGAGCCGAAGGCATATACTTCGGCACGACTGAGCCCAGGGGAAATTCGAAGCTTGCTGTCAGCCGGCCATTGGCTGGCCAACAGCCTTCTTCTGACAGCTGGGCGGAGCCAGCCGTGAGATGAGCTCCGGCCACTTGCAGAGAGATCAGCGTCCATGGTTACCAGGTACCCAGAGACGCCGTTCTATCAATACACTGAGAACCCGTTGGAGCTTCTGTAAAATCACAGCAGCTCCGCCGGGTTCTCAGTGTGTAATGACACCTGGGCATCCCTGGTTACCGGTTACTAGGCAGATGCTGTTCTGTCATTAGGATGAGAGCTTAGCAGAGTCGGCTTTCATATCCCCGCCAGCTCCGACAAGCTCTAATTCTAATGACAGCTGGTCCCAGCCAATAGAAAACAGTTCAGCGGAGCTAGCTGTCACTGCTAGCTCCGCCCAATCATTTTCTATTTTTGTTTTTTTCTAAAAAATGTTACTGTTTTTCTATTCTGTTTGGTACCACAATCATTTTCTATTTTTGTTTTTTTCTAAATTTTTTTTACTGTTTTTCTATTCTGCTCGGTACCACAGAGGTACCGAGCAGAATAGCTGGGCCGAATGCCGCTCAGCGGCATTCAGCCATTCACTCACTGCTGTTCGGCATCTATGAGAATAGGCCGAACAGCAGTGTGTAGTCTGCCTGAGGTTCGGCTCGAACTCCTTCTGTACTTCGGGTCGGCCGAACATGAGTGGAACATGAGCAGAGCATGTTTGGCCGACCCGAAGCCACCTGAAATCAGCCGTACAAGCCTGAAGTGAATAGCTGAACAGTGTTCGGCTCACTTCATTTCATGTCTGTTGTTCACTCGGCTGCCTACGTCAGCTTTGGGAATAGACCCCTAAGAGAGTTATTCACTAAGCTGCCGGAGGCAGCCAAGTGAAAAACCGAACCAAAGTGAACAGAGATGAACGACGTTTAGCTATTCACTCAGCTCAGTACAGCTGATTTCAGCCGTATATCAGCTAAAATCAGCCATACATCAGCTGCCTTCAGTCAGCTGAACATGCTCTTTTTATAATTGTTTTTAGTTAGGCAATGAACAAATTAGACAATATGCAATATAGGTCAGAATGATATAAACATGTTCAAAGCGAAAATTAGTGATTAATGATGTGTCCAGACCATCCTTTTTAATTCATTTTAAAACATAGTGTGTGCATATTTCCACATTTAAAGGATTGAAAATATTGCTTCTATATTAAAAGCATGTAGTACCTGACACGAGTGGCCAGATTACTCTTTTTTATGGCTAAAGTAAACAGGGAGAAGTAGTTAAGCAGGCTCTCTGGGTAGATAAAGAGGTGGAATTGATATGCATATATTCATATTTCCAAATGTTCCACTGTAAAAGGAAAGAAAAGTATTCACATGCATACATTTTAACATGCTAAAAAAGTTGACCTAAACACATCCACATCTAAAGTGCAGGCATGTACATTTAGTACTCTATGAAGGCCTCTAGCTCTCTTATCAGTTAGCTTGAGCATTTCCTCATAGTGTAGAAGGCTGATCCTTACCTTGGTGTATTGCAGTCTGGGAGGTGATAAGGTTGTCACTATATTTTTCATTACAGTGGGATATTTTTTCAGATTGAGGGGCTGCTTTCAAGATTTTGCATTGTGTGTTTTAATATAGTATAGATTTTTTTATACCATATCCATATACTATTTTCTCCTTTCGTTTAAGAAGGCTACAAGGCTGATCCACCCTGCCCTTCCTGACACCCCTTCCTATTGGGCCATAAGTGTGATGGATGGCCAATAGAAAGGCACAGCAGCAAAAAGCAGTGGACTAACTTTTAGGGCTAGTTCACACCAGAACTGCATGCATCTGCGCATCTGTAGTTGTTTGTTTTGCCATTTTTACCACGATTTTACAACAATTTTACCTTGAAGTGTGTCTTTTTTTTAGCTTAAAATGGGCTTTCAGGTGCAGTCCAGTGAGTTCCACTGCATTTGCATGCATTTTTGATGCGTGTTGATGCATTCCGTTCCGATCCGGTGCAGCTAAAATGTGGCAAGCAGGATTGTTGCTTACTGCATCGGAACTGACTGCACTGGTGTAAATAAAGCACCAGAAATCCCATTGGAAAGCATTGTGACTCAATTTTGATGCAGCTGCCAAACTAAATGGACTGCATCACAACTGCATCTAGTGTGAACTAGTCCTTAACATCATTGTTAGAAGGCCTAGAGGGAGGGATAGTGGGGCTTTTGCAGAATGATGAAAGCATGCACAAATGCCTTTTTTTATTTGGTTAAGCAAACTTTATTGTACAAATGCATTTTAGTGACAAGGAATAGTTTAAGAGCTATCTTTAATACCATAAAGTGACATTAAAGTCACAGGTTTTTTTGTTGCCCCCCCCAACATGCTGCTTTAAGGACCTACCTTAAATGATGCATCTTGATCCGATCAAGATCTTCTTCCTTTCACTTATATTGAGAAGTCCCTCCAGTGCTGATACCAGTCTCTGATCCAGAGCAGACTCCTCGGGCCTCACAGTGTCTATTCGATGTGCACACTAATGGCTGCGTGCATTCAACTCTGCTGTGTCTCTCCTCTTCTCCCCGCCGGAGATCTCTACTGTGCATGCGCCCGCCCCATCATCCTGCTTGGCGGATCTAGAAGCTCCAGATCTTCAGACAGGAGCGAGCGGCTGTGACAAAGGTAAGTAATTACCTTTTTGGTAACTTATTTTATTTTTTTTAAATGTTCTTGCATATATCTACTGCTTACTAGCAGTAGATATATGCAAAAAAAAAAAGTGTTCAATTATACTTTAACTGTACCATTACATCATAACAGTTGGCATCAATTCCTGCAGACCTGTGCCATTCTAGGGTGTTATTTTTCAATTGTTAAAGACAGAGAAATGTCATTTTACAACCAAACATTACCATCTTACAGCCAAGTGTGTGACCATTGGGACCACCATTGAAAACATTGCTCTACAGGAAGCTAACTAGAGATATATTTGCATTTGAGATAATGAGATAATGACAAGCAAATAATATAGTTTGAGATTATAAAGCATGTTAAATGTGCATTGCATAAGCATGCGTTATTATAGGATTACTATCTGGAAGACCTCTGGAAGGCCTACTAGCCTACAGAAGCTGAAAGAATTGATACAGGGATGTGAAGTAAACATCAAATATGTTTTTTAATATGTTTTTTAATATGTTTTTATGCATACAATGTAATATGAAAACTCAGCTGGTAAATAACTGAATTTACACACACCTTTAGATGCACATTTTTTTAAATTTTTTTTAATTGAGTTTTACAGACTCTATAAGGGGCAGGAAATTACTCTTATAAGTATTTTTGGATGAGGACGTAAGTTTAATTCCCAGATATGGGATCTGCGACCTATCCCATTTGTATGGAAATTCAGCTTGCATAATGCTTATATCAGTTTTGTTTACATTAATCGGTAGAATTAGTGACTTCTTTGCATTAATCTTATAATAAGATAATTCACTGGGGGCGTGGCCTGAACATGGCGCTGGCAAGACGTGAGTGAGGAGAGCTCCGTGGAGTAATGGAGGATAAGTATGGGAAGCACATAAGTGTGTCATTAGGGGGGCTTTTATCAAAATAGGTACCCAGCAGAAGAAGCAGCGCATGCGGCGAGTGGACGAATTGTATACCCAGCTGCGAGACTTGGAGCTGCGCCACAGGGCTACATTGGATGGGGATACATTGACCGCTCTGACCCAGACCCGTACGGAACTCAATGACCTCCTGCTAGACAGGGTACGGGCCCAGTTAGGTAGAGCACGCCGAACGTTTTACGAATTTGGGAACAAACCGGGAAAGCTCCTGGCGCATGCCCTGAGAGACGTACGCTCCCGAACATACATACCCTCAGTCCGCTCGACGGAGGGTCTTTTGGTCTCTAGATCCAAAGACATAGCACGACAATTCCACTCTTTCTACTCTGCCCTCTATAACCTACATCAGCACGATGGTCAATTTAGAGACAATGCCTCCCCAACGCAGGACCCGCTTACCTTATGGGAAGCACATAAGTGTGTCATTAGGGGGGCTTTGATCAAAATAGGTACCCAGCGGAAGAAGCAGCGCATGCGGCGAGTGGACGAATTGTATACCCAGCTGCGAGACTTGGAGCTGCGCCACAGGGCTACATTGGATGGGGATACATTGACCGCTCTGACCCAGACCCGTACGGAACTCAATGACCTCCTGCTAGACAGGGTACGGGCCCAGTTAGGTAGAGCACGCCGAACGTTTTACGAATTTGGGAACAAACCGGGAAAGCTCCTGGCGCATGCCCTGAGAGACGTACGCTCCCGAACATACATACCCTCAGTCCGCTCGACGGAGGGTCTTTTGGTCTCTAGATCCAAAGACATAGCACGACAATTCCACTCTTTCTACTCTGCCCTCTATAACCTACATCAGCACGATGGTCAGTCCGAGTCCCAGACACGTACACAGGCGATCAGGGCGTACTTAACTGAGTCGGGCATGCCTCGCCTTCCCATGTCGGTAGCAAAAAGCATGGAAAATCCCATATCGGTGGAGGACTTTGGGGCGGCCCTAAAGACTATGAAACCGGGAAAGGCGCCAGGCCCGGATGGCTTAACTCTAGTCTACTACAAATCCTTCCAAGAACTCCTGGGGACACACTTTTTGGAGGCCTTTAATTTGCTCCTCGAAGGTAACACACTAACACGTGACACACTTCGGGCACAAATTACGGTAATACACATGGAAGGGAAGGACCCCGCACAGTGCGCTAGTTATCGGCCCATTTCGCTGCTGAATACGGATCTGAAGATGTTTACACGAATTCTAGCCTCCCGCATTCTCCCCTATATAGGAGACTTAATAGGAAATGACCAGGTAGGTTTTGTCCCGGGTCGAGAGGCCAGGGACAACACCATCAGAACCCTGAACGTGATCCATCTGGCTTGCATACGGTCACAGCCGCTCCTCCTGCTATCCTTGGATGCGGAGAAAGCGTTTGATAGGGTAAGCTGGCCATTTCTGAGGGAGATGCTAGACTTCATTGGGCTAGGATCAGGCATGCAGCAGTGGATTCGGTCGTTATACTCGAACCCCACAGCAGTAGTGCGTATTAACGAAACACTATCGGAGCCGTTTACCATCTCGAATGGGACGCGCCAGGGTTGCCCACTCTCGCCCATTATTTTTATCCTTACACTTGAACCGCTCCTTAGGACTATATACAGATGCCCGGACATTAAGGGGCTAGACTGTGGCAAGAGACAGCATAAGGTCGCGGCCTACGCCGATGACCTGCTGTTGTACATCACACAACCCGAAATCTCTCTGCCCAATGTCATGCAGGCATTACGAGCGTATGGTCAACTGACAGACTTTAAATTAAATTGGACTAAGTCGGAAGCGCTGAACGTCTCTCTTCCGGAGGGACGTTTGGCGCAGTTGAAAGACTCTTTCAGATTTCGGTGGGCGGACACACACATCACTTACCTGGGGGTTGCTATCCCAGCAGATATTCGTAAAACGTTCTCCGTGAATTTTATCCCACTTCAAAAATGCATCACGCGAGATCTGGCCTCCTGGGACCGTCCCACCTTTACGTGGCTGGGACGCAATAATATTCTAAAAATGGTAGTCATGCCTAGGTTGTTATATCTCCTCCAGACGCTCCCAGTGTCAATCCCGGTGAAGTTCCTTCGCCAGCTGCGGTCCCAATTTCTAACTTTCCTATGGATGAACAAGAGGGCACGGCTGAGACATCAGCTTCTGTCTAGATCTAAGGGAGCAGGGGGCCTGAGCTTCCCAGACCCGGTGATGTACTATAAGGCGGCACACCTGTCGGTGGTGGTGGACTGGTGTTGTAACTCTGAACATAAGCTGTGGGTGGACCTGGAGCAATTGGAGTGCACTCCGCCTCTACAGAGTGCACCTTGGATCTTTCCCAAATTGCCGCTTTCGTACTGGTCGAACCCATTGGTTCGGGCCACGATGAAGGCGATAAGTGGATCACTGCCCACTTCAGGTCTCTCCCCACAGCCCTCGCCTCTAGTACCGCTGACTGGGAACCCGCACTTCCCCCCCGGGATGCATACCCCGCTGGCGAGGTCCTTGGCCTCGTCGGAGCATACCAAATTATATCAGTTCCAGGAGGAGGACCGGTGGTTGCACATAGCTCAGATTAGAGACCTGACCGACCCGCCCATGGGCTTTTGGAGCGCCCTACAGATACACCACTTCCTAGATACATCACGAGCTGGGGACCCCCCCTCCGACCACGAACAGAATTCGAGAAACTGTGTGAGAAGGCGGAGCCAGTGAGACATATGCTGTCTCATCTAGTCGACTGTCTCCGTAACCCACCGGATCTCCCCCCTCCGTACTTCATCAGTCAATGGGCCACAGACTTGGGTGTAGAGTTTAGCCCCGAGCAGGTGGACCGGATGGTGCACTTTGCTCTCAAATCCTCTGTGTCGACTAAATATCAGGAGGCAGGATACAAACTGTTAACACGGTGGTATAGAGTCCCAAAGGTTCTACATACTATGTACCCTGCGGTACCAGAGACGTGTTGGCGATGTGAGGGAGAGGTTGGTTCTCTACTGCACATCTTTTGGGAATGCCCGGGAGTGGCTACCTTCTGGTCCCAGATTGCCACCCTAGCACAGAAGATCACAGGTGTGTCCCTTCCACTTACCCCTGCAGCGTATCTCCTCCACCTGACACCGCTTTCGCGGAAAGCATATAAGCGATCCCTTCTGATTCACCTGCTGAATGCGGCGCGGGCATGTATCCCGTCACTGTGGAGGCAGACCCGTCCACCAACAGTGGAGATGTGGGTGAGAAGAGTGGAGGAGATCAGGCTGATGGAGGACCTGACCTCAACAATTCGTAAGACCCAGCACAAATTTGTGACGACTTGGGCAGCATGGTACGTGTTCAGAGGCTCCTCTGAGTTTCCCCAGGTTAGCCAGGTGTAAATATCGGCGGTGGTGACCGCAGGAAGGAGGCTCCAGTGGTCCGGGACTTGGGTGTTGTCTTCCCCTTCCCTGAATGTCTTGTCTTTTGTGATATGTGTCTTTTTCTACTTTCTGCAGTGTAGTTCCTTTCCCTTTGCCCTTCTTGGGTGATCAGGGAACTATCCGCGCCGGTTGCGGGATAGCATCCCTGGTAGAGTTGGTTTGTTTGTTTGTAGTGTATATACGTGAATCTTATGTTAGAAAAACGGAAAAGTCGTGGGAGCACTGGTGCAGGCCCGATAGTATTGTTGTATAAATGTTTAGTATGGGGGTTAGGCCGGGCGCAACTACTCTGTATGTATCATCCCGAAGATGAGTGCAATTGTATGACGATGCCTGGCCATAAAGGCCCGTTTGTTTTGATCGTTGGCTCTGTATGAGTGCTCTTATGTTTGTGCAAATAAAAGAATTTAAAAAAAAGATAATTCACTGAACATTTGGAGCGTATTCTGTACCGCCTGCAGGGAAGAAGCCGGCTTCGATAGTGTTAGGATGATATCATCCGCAAAAAGACTGATTTTATGGACCTGTGGTCCCACCTGGATTCCTTCTATTAGTGGATTATTTCTAATGACCGTCGCTAAGGGTTCTATGATTAGTGAAAAAATAACTGGAGAAAGTGGACAACCTTGTCTCGTACCATTCGTTATGACTAATGGGTTAGACAGCAAATTGGATGAATATACTTGGGCTGTGGGGTTAGTATATAATGCTAATATTGCAGAGAGAATATGCCCCCCCATGCCAAATTGTTGGAGAACCTTAGACATGTAGCCCCAATGCATACGATCAAACGCCTTCTCTGCATCTACAGCTAGAAGCAGGGAAGGCATTTTCCGCACTTCTAGAGTAACAATAATAGATCTTAGCATTTCTGGAGGGAAGAAGGAGGAGGACGCAGCAGAGTTAAATATTGTGTGTAGATGGGGAAGTAGTATGTCCTGAAATTTTTTGTAGTATTCACTGGAAAAGCCATCTACTCCTGGGGATTTATTCAACGGTAATTTGGTTATTGTTTGTTTAATCTCTTCCAACGAGAATGGAGCATTAAGGTCATCTAAAACCTCTGGCGCTAGCTTGGGGAGGTTTAAAGACTGTAAAAAAATGTCAATGGCATCTAATTTTGGCTAGACAGTATGAGGGTCCTCATGCAGATTATAGAGGGAAGAGTAATAGGATTGGAAAGCTTCTGCTATATCTTTAGGATTATACAATTTCTGGTGAGTACTTGGATTAATTATGCTAGCTATTCTGGATTTGGATTGTTGAAATTTAATTTTGTTAGCTAATAACTTACTAGCCCTATTACCCTGGTGGTAGAAGGTAGCATTCAGTCTATTCAATTGCCATGTATGATTAGAAATAAGTAGGGTCTGTAAATCATTCCTAGCCACCAGTAAATCGTCGAGGTGGCGCTTATCCAATGACTGCTTATGAGCTACTTCCAGTGTTTTAATTCGGGTTGTTAAGTCAACAAACTGCTGCATCCTTCTCCTCCTCTCCCTAGCTCCCAATTGTATCAGAACCCCTCTCATGAATGCTTTATGGGCATTCCACACCACAAAGGGGTCATCAGTAGAATGCTCATTAAGCCTAAAGTATTCCTTTAACCGGTCCTCTATAAACGGTCTATGATTTTGTGAGGAAAACAATGATACATTATTCCTCCATAGTGGAGTGGTCGATGACATACCCCAATCCATAAGGGTAAGGGTAATCGGGGCATGATCTGACCATGAAATGCTATGAATTTGAGTAGCCTTCACTTTTTGTAGCAGCCATTTGTCCACAAGGAACAGGTCAATTATCGAGTAAGATGCATGAGGTGTAGAGAAGAAGGAATAGTCTTTGTTGGTTGGATGCAGGCATCTCCAGGCATCGTAAAGTCCCTCTTTAAATAGCACTGTAGATAGAGATGTTGAAGGGTTTGAAACATCCATAGAGGCATCTAAAATAGCATTAAAGTCTCCACAAAGAACAAGGTGTCCCTGGCGTAGCAAGTTAATTTTTGATATCTGTTTCAGAAAAGGTACTTGGCATGTATTAGGTGCATACACATTGGCTATAGTGTAGATAGAGGAGTTAATATCACATACCAAGATAATATAACGTCCATTCGGATCTGACTCTACCGATCGGAGAGTGAAGGAGACAGTGTTTTTAACGGCTATAAGCACTCCTCCTTTCTTTTTTTGAGCATTGGAGAAGTACATATGAGGGAACTGTTTATGGCGAAATATAGGGGGATGTTGTGAAGTGAAGTGAGTCTCTTGGACACAAAGTATATAACTGGAATGACGAAGGGATTCTTCCCAAAGCAGGTTTCTTTTGAAGTAGCTGTTCAGACCTTTAGCATTTAATGACAGAATTTTAAGATCCATAAGAAATTGTAAGGAACGATGGCATGGTAGTATAAAAGACTTTCAAGAGTCCAGTGGTATCGTTGATATCAAATTTGTAAGTATTTGCATAGTCTATACAGGGTGTAGCGGGTATAATGTGCCTCAATATGAAAGTGCTAAGCACTAAGATCACAGCTCCTGGGTGATGGGAATGGAAAAGGGGAAGAAAAGGAAAACAGGAACTACAGAAAATAACAAAAAAAGAAAACAAAATATGGAGAGACCCCATATCGGGTCTTCCAATGTTGTGATGGTAAGATATCCATCACTATCGGAGGGCGGAGATTGACTCCTTTGTTCGAATCCGTTCAGGACTATTGCAACTTGGAAATGTATAACTATTTTTCTAGGTACCAGAGGGAACACAGAACAGTGGTTATACCACAGAAATGTGTCATCAAGTAGGATCTGGAGCATTTGAGGATGTAATGAAGCCCCAGTCTTGCAGCAGCTTGAACCCCTTGTCTACTTCTGAGACAGTATGTGATTTCCCATTATGCGATATGATGAGTTTGGTAGGAAATCCCCACTTATACGCCACTTTGTGATTGCGAAGCGCTTTAGTCACGGGATGTAATGCTTTCCTTACTTGAATGGTCATCTGCGATAGGTCATTGTATAGTACAATGTGGGCATAGGGAGCCGGTAGCGGAGATGTGGAACGTGCCAGTGACATAAGCTGCTCCTTTACATGGTAAAAATGAATGCGTACAATGACATCTCTAGGTAATGTGACAGGGAGATAAGAAGGCTTAGGAATGCGATGTGCTCTAGCCACAACTATTTCAAAGCTTTGTAGTGATGGGAACAGATCTCTCAGCATCGCTTGGACATAGATTCTAAGATCAGTCGATGGAACCGACTCTGGCACTCCTCTCAACTTAACATTATTTCGTCGGGCCCGGTCCTCTATATCCGCCATTTTATCTTTAAGGCGGGGGACCTCCTCAGCCGTAGTTTTATGGACATCCACTAACTCATTATGTGCTTCTGCATAATCTCCCATTTTAGTTTCCATGAAATCCACTCTATCTCCCAGATCATTAAGTTCCTCAGTGAACTTGTGAATACGGGAGGAAAAATCTTCATGCAAAGAATTCCGAAGAGACAGGAGCATATCCTTTAAAGTGGTGTCCATGATGGGCTGATTAGATGTCGGGTAAGCATCTAGTAACGCATTATGGTCATCAGGTGCGTCAGCAATATCATCAGTATTAGATGGAGAGCTTACCTCCCTGGTTCTGGAATTCGGGGTGGCCCTCTTTGATTTTGGTTTGCCTGGACTGCCCTGGGTAGATGAGCCAGCACTGCCCGAAGTCTCGTTAGGAGTTATGTCAGATGTCACAGCTTGTTTACCGGCCTCTCTCCCAGAGGCTGAGGAGAATATTGCTGACGTGCAGGACGGGCCGGCGCCATCTTTGTGATGTCTAGGCAGCCTGGCAGTTTTAAAGAAATCCGTCAGTTTCCGCGGCCCCCCTTTATGTTTTCCCTTGTTCATCTTCGGCTACGTTCACCGATGAAGACGGGGATGTATTAAATAAGCGCTGGCAGTCCCTCTGGCCGTGTCACTATGTCCTATGACGGATACGAAGCCGGAGCTTGTCTCCTATGCGGCCATCTTCCTCCGTGGCCGGCCACGCCCGCCCCCTTTAGATGCACATTTATTAATAACAAAACTGTAGTGCAGAGAGCAGTAACTCACAGTAACTAATCAGACAGCTGAAACATTTATTTTGCATGAACATTTTTCTTCTTTTCTCAATAAGACTAATTATATAATTTCTCCTATATACACAAAAATTAATAACCAGATATATCAGTAGTTGATTTTAAGAATTTAAATAAATATATAATTAAACGCACATAGAAGTTGGTTGCATATAATTTAGACATGACAATGTTGCTGAAACCCCCCCTAAAAAAAAAGTAAAACCTGTTTTTTGTATAGTTCATGATTCAAATGACAATCATCGGCTTTTAATCTCTCATTATTATTAATTCCCTTACATTTCATTGGTACTTACCTTCAGGTTTTAACCTGAAGGATGAGTGTTGTGTATATATTTTAATGGTTATTAAGATTTTAATTATACTGAATCAGTGTTAGCAAGCTATCCTTCATATGTCTGTCCATTGATTTACATTTTAGTTTTCACCCCAGCATTGCAAGCAATTTTTTCTTATCAATTTGTGTGCTATCGTTATGGCTGAATATACATTGTTGGAAACAAAATAAATTATTGAGACTTCATACTTGGTGTGGTTCTCTTTCCATCTAAATCACCTACAACCAGTTTAAAGCATGTTTGGAATTATCCTTTATGTCTGAAAGTGGTCCACCAGTGTTATTACACTCAACTTAATTTACAGCTCATTACAAATACTGAATCCATACTAGATACAGTCCTCAACCCCATACACTCCTTGTGTTGCAGGCTAAAGAGCTGGGCAACTCAGCAGGGGATCCAGGACATATGTCTGGGTGCCTCGGCCCAGCAACGTCATTGTCCCAATCCATATTACTCCTTCAAATACTTAAAGTGACACTAAACGCAGGAGTTAAACCTTAAAAATGCATTCAAGTATCTTTTCCATTAACAAACATGTTGCTTATTTGTGTTTCACTCACCTGTAGATTCTCAAATCATCCCTGAAAGCGTGCTGACACTCTCCTTCTTTCTGGAAAGTGGCTGCTTTTGTTCCCCATAGTTCCAGTGTGTGTTGTAAAGTAGCCCCCACTCCAATCTCGCTCCCCTGATCACAATTTCAATACAAGTATAAAATTATGTCAACACTCTCTAACCTAGGATAGGCTGAACAGCTAGAACTTCAATTTGTACTACTGTGGTCTGTACTACTATTTAAGAACTTGCCTTGAACATAGAGGATACAAGGTTTAATTAAATAAGTAGTAATAAAAACATTGATTAAACTATGATAGATAAAGACAAAAATAATAATTA
>NW_017307372.1:249286-264716 GCF_000935625.1 Nanorana parkeri
TAATATAATTATAATATATATAATATCTCAAGAAAATATAGCAACAATATCACATATACAAACAGGAAAAAAGGAACGGGAACAGTAAAAAATCTATGCAATATCTATAATAGTTATGTGCAAGGCATATTTGCATTTTGAATTGTGCATATTTGTGTGCTCAAGTTTTCTGAATTAAAAGTTTTTGCTGTTTGTTTTAGGGAAATTATACACTGGCATTAATAAAATGAAGTATAACGCTTGTTAAATCTTAAGTGCTCTGGGGAATTGCTCTCCTTCAATTCTTTATTATAGCACACTAAACTTACTGAACTAGTTACATTATTTTCTCTTTAACATTAAAAATTAATCAAAGATGTTCAGTTAATTCAGATGCTTGCACACATTTCTAACTGTTTGTTCATCATATTTAGTCAACAGCTGCATAATAGACTTTAGAAAAGCTTCATGCAAAGCAAAGTCTTTGAATATTAGATTGACATTAGACCATAGATCAGGAGGTCTAAAATGCCAGTGCTTCTTAACCAGCACACTATACAAAAGCTCATGACGATGAGATGCAATAAAAGGAACATTATTATAAGTGTCTTATTTTTACATTTTTCTTTATTTTGCCTGTGTGAACATTTAACGTATAAAACTTAATGCTGTATCAAACTTAAATGTCAAAATAGTAAACAAAAATGTACGCATTTAAAATGTTATTTCTTAAAGGTCTAGTCAATTCAAAATCAATATACACTGATAGGCCAAAAAAAGGTTGCACACTCTAGTATTTTATTGGACCGCCTTTAGCTTTAATTATGGCATCAATTTGATAAGTTTATGCAATGTTACATTTATTTCCATCCAGAGCTGCATTCATTTTTCACCAAGATCTTTTAGTGATGAATGGAGAGTTGGACCACTGCATAAAGCCTTCTCCAACATATCCCAACCATTTCCAATGGGGTTAAGCTCTGTAGTGGTCAATCCATGTGTTAAAATGGTGTCTCATTGTAACGCTCAGGCAAATCTTGTTGTAAGTTATAGGATCTCAGTTTTAATCGTATAAACAACAGCAACAGTCTTTAGCATGAATAGCTGGTAATATTGAGGAAGTTAACTCACTCCGTAATGTTATTAAGCAATAACAATAATCAAATGGTAAAGCAAATAAATACTTGCAGTTCAGCTGCTTAGTGTAGGAAGTCCTTAGACTGCCTTCTAGAACCAGGCATGATTTGTAGGTAGTGTAGCAACTATGAAGCACAGATAATTAAACAGAGTCTTCTGAGAAGGTTAATTATACTGTGTCATGATAAGAGTTAATAGCCAGGCGATAAGCAACTTCTTCTGTGCAGCATGGTTGAGCTGTGGCATACAGAGAGTTAAGAGCCAGGTGATGAGAAGCTTCCTCTGCTCAGGCTGAGAGCGCTGTTGGATATAGAGGGTTAACAGCTAGGTGGTGAGATAATAAGCTACTCACTGCATTAGTTAGGGTTTAAAAACTTGTTACTAGATTAAACATATGTATCACTTGTCCCATAACAAGACAGGAATTAAATGTATGTACACCAACGCTAGAAGTCTAGTAAATAAATTAGAAGAGCTTGAAATTATGATACTCGAAGAGAGTAGTGATCACAATGTGATTACTTACAATATTTAATACAGGAAAGGAAATAGGGCGGGACGGACAAGAACCCTTAATTTCAGAAGGGCAAACTTCGATAAGTTGCGCAAACTAGTGGGGGAAATAAAATGGGATAACTCAGTTCACAACCTAAACTCAGACCAAATGTGGGACGGCTTCAGGAACACATTACATATTGCCATTTCAAAATTGCTCACTGGTGACAGCAACATTGGCAACAAACTGTTTGAGATTAACTCCTTTACAAAGACTAGAGGCCACCACCTAAAGTTGGTGGAGAAAAAATTCCAGCACAATGGGCGAAGAGGGTTCTTTACAGTAAGAGCGGTTAAGGTCTGGAACTCACTGCCATCGGCAGTGATTTCAGCCAAGAGTGTAGATTTGTTCAAGAAACGTTTGGACAATTTCTTGAGGGACCGTAATATCCAGGGATACCAGTATCCCTAAGAATGAGATGATGCATGGACCTATATGGGTTGGACTTGATGGACCTGTGTCTTTATTCAACCCCAAATACTATGTAACTATGTAACTGCAGTAATTATCCAATGGATACCTATATTACCTATTTGCTTAGCTAAATCCAGGTGATTACCTTTTTTTTTGGCCAGGCAGTGTATAAGTTGCAGATGGAGCTTACTGGGATGAGTCTTGGATAACCCACCAGGACAAGAAATGGGGGACTTCATGGTAACAGGTAAGGTACAAACAGCACTACAAACCAAAGAGAGGTTCTAACTCTTCACCCAGCTATCCAAAGAAGATTTTGTGGCTAGAATAGGGACTTAAAGAAGAACTTCTTTAGTTGTGCCTAATATGTCCACAAAGCCCCCTTACACTGTAAAACTATAACCTTTTCTGGGATTCACATTTTTTTTATGGTGCTCTTATGTGCCATATCAGGTTCATAATTAGAAATGTATTCATTTTCATTGGGGCTACTCTTTTTCAGCATTTAATAGTAGTGTTGGTCTACACAAGACAAATGATAAATACTTCAAAGCTTTTGGAGCTTTTTCCTACTTTGATCCTGTATGAACTGTGCTTAAAAACTCAACTAAAGTCACAGAAATAGACATTACATCACATAGACAATGTACTACTTGGATGTGTATAGTATATTTTTTTGCACATACTATAAATGTTTATTAGGAAAAAACAAACAGCATCCATTGGGTCAGTTAGGCATAGCATTTTCAAAATGATAATTAATGAAATTACAGATTGTGTACAGACAATAACATTAGAGAGGTAATTAGAATATAACAAAGTATGATATAACTAACAAGCAAGATTGTCAAAATAAACATTCTGACAAAATAATTGACATTGAAAAGGTGCATTCTATAGGGAAAGCAATAAAACATTAAGGTTTGGTAATTCTTAAGAAAACACATCAAAATGCAATAATTGTTAACAAGTAATGATTATAATAAATAACTAACGTACAGTAGAAACGGCCGCATGTCTTCCATACACTGCACAATTCTCGTACGATCGCGGGATTTCCCGCGATTCTCGTACGAGAATCGTGCAGTGTATGGGCACCTTTAGATTAGTGAATGGGGAGAAAGTTCATTTTGCAAATAATACCCAACCACATGCATGGACAATAAAAACAGTATTGTTGATGATTGGATGATGGAAGTCAGCAGAGCTTCACCTCAATCACTAAGCTATGGTCACAGTTCACATTTGGTCCATCAGTAAAAAGTTGGAAACACAAAAATTATATTTTTTTTACATTTTGCTACAGAGGTTTAGTTGCAAAAGCGTGATAAGAAATATGTATTTATACACATTTCAGATGAACACTGTTATGAAGCAGGGACTAAGTGTAAACTTGTACTTAAAGTTCTTTTCCACCCTGTGTAAGTGATTTGCATTTATTGTGGTAATAAACAGGTGCAGTGATGATCTATACATGTGCACATTTTCATGACTCACTTGCAGGCTTTCTTAATTTTTTTATGAAGGTTTTATTAGGCCTGAAGCCTAAAAATTAAAGTTGGACAACAGGAAAGTCAGTCAGACACCAGGATCGGATAGTAATTAGGGTATAATCAGCTGCCTGCCTCCCTGACACCCATTATCACTTGATCACTAAACTCTAGCTCTGCCTTTACACACAATACACTGTCATGGGAAGGGGAGGGGGGCTGATGGGGGATATTTTCACATTGCTTGCACAACACAGAGGCAGACATTTTTTTATGCGAATATGAATCGGAAAGCTAACAAAAAATGTAAGTTTTTCTTTTCATATAAATCAACTGCATATGCCTGCTTCATGTACACTTGGTGTTTAAAAATATCTCTGCAAAGGTGTAAATGGGCTTTTGGTTTACTGGTCCTTACAAGTTCAATAAATATTACCCCACTTATCCCATTAGGCTCCGTCAATGTTGGCAGTCACCTGGTATGACCTAAACCAATCTAACCCTCCCTTCCCCCCCAAAAAAATGAAAGCCTGTGTGACTGACCAAAATTCGAAAGAAAATATTAAAAGTAGAAAATGGCCCTTTTTAAATAGAGGATACTTTTATTACTCAAATAGCATCAATAAAACAAAATAGAACTACTGTCCAGGGATGACACTCTGCAGTGAGGGCAGGTGGCCTGTGGATGTATTATGTTGTGTTTTACTGGGCCTTTTTGCTTTAAAAAAAAAGTATATTTTATTGTAAATAGGGCAGTTGTCTTGCGTCTCTACCTCTGATTCTATCTACTTCACATGGACTGTTTTTTTGGGGGATGGGACATTGTTGTTTGCGTGAATGAACAAGTTATACATTAATTGCATTTATTAAACAACACATCATTATCCACCTTAGGTTGCCCAGCACTGTCCCAATTAAAGTCAATTGGTACAGATCACATGACATTGTGGGAATGTGCCCTGAAAGAAAGAACTGCACACATGCAGTTGGTGGAGTGAAATAACCACATTGCAACGTGATTTGATTCTAATTAAAAAAGGTTACAGTGCAATATGTGGTTTTCAGTACATCTGCACCACAGCCTAGGGAGAGCACACCAGGGTATTGGATAGATGGATCCCCTTGCGAGTGCTGGTTTTTACCTATTGCTTAGTGAAGGCTCTGGTGGAAGCTTTACCTGGCACTGAGGTTTCAGCAGCGGGATTGGAGACAAGAGGGTAGAGCTGTTCCATGTTTCTTAATTGCTACAGAGCACACCAGTGGCTGAATTCTTTTTTTTTTTATTATTCAATTTTTATTATTTCCTTTGACAAATAGACATTAACATCTAATCATTACACGTCTTAATGCTACTGACCAGATCCGACAATAACTGACATAAACGAAAAGAAAGAGAAAGAAAAGAAAAAAAATTAATAATAATTCAGTGGCAGTGAATTCTAATGCAGCTGCTGGTGTGAATGGGCCCTAAGCTGTTTTGTTTCTGTGCCAAATATTTTACTCTTTGCTAGTTATGAAATTGCATTTTACCCAGAATTATGACAAATATTATGTGCATCTGTACTTGATATAGTTATTTTTTAATTGGTTTTACCACTTAATCCAGAGAATGTTGTCATTGAAAGCACTTAAATTTGCCAGTAAAAGGGAGATACATTGAACAGTGTTCAGAAAAAGGTCCCCTAATGTCCACAGGCAATAACTTATAATATAACCTATTTTATTAATTGATTTTAAGAAGAAATCAATTCAAACAGTCTTAGACTGCCTAAGGCAGTTTAGAATAATTTGTGCACTGTACGAATTTTAATAGCGCTGCCCGAGCAATGAACTCTAGTGACCGATACTTAACAGAATTTCTTACTTTCCTTGTGCTTAAAAGTAAATGTGGATCAATGCTGGGAATGTAGAATATGCTATTTTTGTAGTAGCAGAGGGCCAGAGAATCACAAGATATCATCATTACGTCTCCCAGAATGCAAGCTGGGTGTGAACAGTGCATTCATATGCTAGACATAATGGAGGATAGAGGGGAAAAAAGGAGACCATTTATTTAGTGATACCTGCCACAGTGTCTGAATTTTAATATTCCATTTAAAAATTGAAGAACAAAGATTTTCCTTTGTGTTATTAGTTTTATTTAATCTGTCAGGGCTCTGGAGCATGCATGTAGACATTTAAGACATGTTCAAATGTGATGATCTTCTGTGACCTCTTGCACATAAGATTATTAAATATTCACAGAGCTATTCACTTCTGAAATAAAGATTGGCCATACTGTACATGCACAGATTGGGCTACCTGAGATGAAACAGACATGAGCAACCAAATTGTTAACACATTTTCATATCTGAATGACTAGTATTCTGAGAAATATAAAAAACACCTAAACAGGCCTGTTGATCCTAAAATGTATAAGGGTTTATTTACAATGGTGCAGGTCACTCTAGTGATCCTGCCCTTGCCAACATCTTGACAGCGATAGGATCGCAAACAAACCACTTAGCTTTTCCTATGAAGTAGCTTCCTATGCTAATCTGACCAGAGAGATGTTGCTTTCTCATATAAAGTGTGCACAAAAATAAATAAATCCACTTACCACCCAAAATGTTTAAAATTATTTCTACTGGTTTAACCATTTATTGACAATCAGGCCATAAGCAGAACATAGGTTTCAGTATGCTGTAAATGAGGTGACTGCCAACAAGTGGTAAATATCTCTCAATAGCAAGAAATTCAAATCGCCAGTGTCCTATAGTTAATGTTGCACTGCTTGACAAATAAAGCAATAAAACCTACAGTAGCCTAAAGATTCTGTGCCAGTTCTTTCAACAGACTAGGCATGCAGGGGATAATACTGTCTGTAAATATATTTAATTCTTCTTCTAAGTACTTACAGGCACTTATATTTGTAAAATAAGCAGTGCTCAGCTTTTTCTTCTTTCCTAATAAGCAGAAAGAGAGACATAATAATAAGGGGTGTGTCACAATGACACACTTCTGTCTGAACGTGCTGTAGCAAAGGATAATGATGTGCACTGTGGCAATGACTGTCATCAATACGCTTGTCAGGAGTCTAATCCAGATCCAGTAACAGGAGTGTGAGTGTGTGCTCTGTATATTCTCATTTGTATTACCTGAGAGTTTTTTTATACTGTACCAGGTGCCTGGGGGGTTAAATATCTCTCTGTCTTAAGGCCTTGCACAGTACTTATCTGGACCTGGTGCTGTCTTATTTATAGCTATCTGCTCTAATATACATTTTCATTTACCATCAACTAGTCATCACTAGAAAAAACAGCTTTCTGAGAATAATATGACTTTTCCACCTATAAGCTAAATTTGGTGTACATGACATTACTATCCAAATGTAATTCTTGCCTTCATTATTCATTTTCGGGAAGAACTCTGGGCATATGAAATCTTAACCCTTGCAGTAGGATTGTGCCTGCACTGCAAGAGGTAAGTGCTCATTTTGTCTAGTGAGCTAAAATAACAAAGATATACTCACCCGAATCTTGAACTGGGCTAGCTGCTAGACCGGTCCCAGCAGCCTTGCTCCCCTTTCCACTCCAGTGATGGAATATCCCTTACCCCTTATCCCTTATCACATACAATACACTGATGACTCACGGGACCTTAGGCCACCCCAGAGCGAAGGGCAAGCGAGGTTGCAGGGACCGGTCTAGCAGCTAGATGGGCCAGAGATTTGGGTGAGTATATCTTTGTTATTTTAGCTCCCTAGACAAAATGAGCACTTAACCCTTGCAGTGGAGGAGTAGTCCCACTGCAAGGGTTAAGATTTCATGTGGCTGGAGCAAAAGGGTCAACCCAATTCTAAGATAAACTAGTAGGCTACAGATGTCTCTTTGATTTTTATTTTACCATCTATCACTGAGAACACAATAGTTGGAATGAGGCAATTAGGTTGGTTTGTTAAATCAGTAGAGAATTTTGACTTTGCACACTGAATGTTTACTTAGCTTAGTAAATTAGTAAATAAAGTGATTTACTTTAATCATCCAACCACGTGCAATAAAACAATACTCTTCTCAATGAGTGAGTATTTAAAGTGAACACAGCTTCACCTTATTCACTTTGCCAAGTGAACATTAACTACTCCTTTAATCAAGCTTACTGGCTTGTATAATTACTGTTGCAAAAAAGTTTAATACATTAAGTTTGCAAGTTTTGCTTACCACTTAATTCACAATTTGTTTTAATGTCTTTTATTCTGGATGTCTTTATAGCCTGATTGCTAAACCACAGAGTCTGCTTTTGCACTGTAAAATGTCTTATTTGACACATTATAATGATAACAGTAAACAGTAAATGTATATTATTATTTATAGAATAAAAATTCAAGTTTCTTATTTGAAATAGTATAGACTGATAAAGACATAAAACAGTAAACACCTTCAGTTAATCAGTTACCTAAACTTTATTGTCTGTGTTTCCCTCTCTAAATTATTTCCCGTAGATTCAATTGTCTTCTATCGTTTGCAGAAATACACTTTTTAAAACATTTTGGCTCAGCTCCAAAGCAGTATCACATAAATACTAAAGATATGCCAGATTACAGGAAAAAAGTCAGCATTTTGCTAAGAGAGATAGTTATAACAGCATCACTATCAGGATGTGTCTAATTTCCCTGGAGAGGGTATACATCACTTACAGCTTGCCTACTAACTTACAGATCCTTGTAACAGAGTAAAGCTTGGAACACATTTGCAACAAGGATTTCCATAAATTTAGGACCATCTGGTATGATAGTTTAGTCTAGTTATTCAGATTAACCCTAATTAAATCCTTCTGAAGAAGATGGAGACATAAAACATGAAGAAACATGAAGACTTTATAATGCAGGTTGTTTTACGGTTCATGCTGGTATGATCGTAAGAACATTCCTCTTTGGGGAAGAAGTAAGGGATGTGCCTAGTCTTTGGAATATTATTTCATTCTTTACTATACCTGATTGACAGTTCCATATTATTTGTTAACAAAAACCAAATGTCAATGGTAACTAATGTTATGCATGAACAAGAAAAAAAGGTTTTCCAAAAAGCAAACAAACAAAAATTGTTTATTTATATATAAGAAGATAATGTCCAACACCCTTATTCAATACCAGAGACAACATCCATAATGGATTGGAAAGAAAGCAGACATAAATACATACATCTGTATACCGTGGAAAATTAAATATCAAAAATAGAAAAATCTTTGCATCTACTTAACACATTGCAGCACTTAAAGAGACCCAGATACATAGTTACATAGTTAAATAGTATTTGGGGTTGAATAAAGACATACATCCTTTATATAGATGCATAATTGATAAGAAACTCTTACCCCCATGTGTACAGATTTGCTAAAAGAAATTTAAGGGGGTTATTCACTAACAAGCTGAAGGGTTAAGCCGAACCTTTGGCTAATCCTCCGGCTCACTTTGGCTGCGGAAAGCCTTCGGTTCAGTCGAATTGAATGTCTGATGTACGGGCTAATCACAATAGTCCATACAGCAGCCGAAGAACTGAGCCAAGCCAAACGCATATTCTTCCTGTCTAAATTAATAATTTGACAGATGCTGGCCGAATGTCACAGATAGGTGGAGCTAGCGGTGACATCACCGCTGGCTCCGCTCATTTGTTGTCATCCAGCCAGGACCCGTCAAATCGCTATTGACAGGTCACAGCTGAATGACAACAAATGGGTGAAGCTAATGGTGATGTCACTGTTAGCTCCACCCATTGATTGTAATTTGGCCGGCATCTGTCAAATCGCTATTGACAGGTCGCGGTCGAATGACAACAAATAGGAAGAGCTCCACTCATTTGTTCTCATTCGGCCAGGACTTTTCAATAATAATTCGACAGGTCCCAGCCAAATGACAACAGATAGGTGGAGCCAGCGGTGATGTCACCACTAGCTCCACCTATTTGTTGACATTTGGCCGTCACCTGTCAAATTGTTCATTTTGACAGGTGCAGGAGTTCGGGTTGGGTCGGCCGGCTTTTGGAGGGAACCCCGTGCTGGTTTTTTTTTTTTTGTTCTTTAGTTTAAATTTTTTTACATTCTGTTCCCTACCTCTGGGTTAGCAAACAGAATAACTTAGCATGGCATCATTTGGCTATTCGCTCACTGCTGTTCGGCCCCTATGAGAATAGGGTCAAACAGCAGTGAACCGATCCAGATGTTGGCTGAGGCGAAAGTAATCGGCTGAACTGAAGTGAAGTGAAGGGAGCTGAGGGCAGCCGATGTATGGCTGTTTTCAGCTGTACAGGGATGAAGTAAATAGCTGAACGAGGTTCAGCTCCCCTCACTTTGGGTCGACTATTCAATCGGCTGCCTTCAGCAGCTTAGTGAATAACCCCCTTTAGTAGCCCCATATAGACGCAAAGTGCTGTTCCTATTTATATGGCTGCAGTTAGATGTTTTTTGCCAGCAAGCAGGAGCAGAGAACAGTTTCTTCTCCTTCTTATACATTTCTTTTCTTGGACACTGATCTGTCTGACTACAGGCTACAAAAATGGCTTTGTGTGGTCTTCCTAAAAATACACTGATGACCCAGTGAATGCCAGAATTATTTATTGATTTAAAATTATAGCTTATAGTAATCTAGAAATAGGATTTAACAATTGGCATAAAAAAGCCTTTATTCTATGACATGCACTTGGTCAACCTTTTGCCACATTGATTATACTGAAAATCCCTGGAATGTCATCCTATTCAAAACTCTGAATCATTCAAATCATAACAGCAACTTGCCAAAACAGCTCCTAGTTATTGTCTTCCTGTGCATTAGTGGATTGTTTTCGTTTCTGAAATTAAATCTGAGAAATTGATTCTATGAATGTCAGCTCTCTGGTCTGTTCTGCCCAGTTATCTGACCTATTCGTGCTTAAAGCAGCTTTATCATCAGTGTGTGAAATTTTATTTACCTATTAAACATGGATGCCTTCTCTGTGCTTTGTTTTGTGTTTAACCAACCATATTGATTTTTAATTGGATGGTAGGGGGGAGCTTTGAATCCAGTAAAGATACGCTTTGCTTGTGCTTAAATTTGCATGATGCTTTGCTTTTATACAAATTATGAATAGGTGATCTTTCTACATTCAGCACAATGTATAATTAAATAGGAACTAAATGCTGTTTTGGGTAATGAGCATGTTTAAAAGTTAAAGGATATAGTGTGTGCACGTGCGTTTTTGTGTGATCACATACACAATACAGACAGGGTCATACAGTACACTCTGTTAAGAACTGAAAGACACCAGCACTGAGGGAAATATGTAAGCTGCCATTGTTGACTTCTATGTATGAAAAATCTAGTTGCAGGGCTCAACCAGCATTTGTGGATGAAAATCAGCAATGACAGCGTACATATTTATTTTTGCACAGATTTAAAGACAAGCTATAGTTTGGTAAACCTCCTCCCCTACCTGCACCAAACTTTCAAATATTTCATGTATTCATACATTAATGCAAATACCTTAATTTCAATACTGCATAGAATGGCGCTGATGTATTGTAATGTTGCGAGGGGATGGGCCCACTATGCAGCATTACACTGTGAGCCCATGGCTCACAGGAACGGGTTGTATGACGCTGGACATTATTCAACCCAGAAATGGCTGTGCAGGCGCAAAGCAAGGAGCACACAGCAGCAAGAAGATAAGAAACCCATTAACAAGTTAAAAAAAAGGCAAACAAATCTGAATCAAAACACAAAATTAGGATTTGGGCTTTAGCACTGAAATGCTCTAAGGGAACACAACCTATGTGCTCTTGACAGGTATAGATGTACAGTGCTTCAATTCACCTACCTTCCTTTGGTTGGTTAGGTTGTGATTTGGCAACTCATTTTGTTTACCTGTTTGTAATGCAAGAGATTTGTTTCTAAATGTATTAATATGAGTCCCTTTGGTGGCCCTCCCACTCAGAAGGTTTTGTGTTTCCATTTATCAAAGCTAAGAAGTTCCAGCTTCCTTCAGTCAGATTCAAACCTGCTTTGGAAGTTTGATTGCAATTGTTGATACATCAAACCGAAGGAAAAAGCTCAATCTTGTTCAAAATCCACTGAACCCATGCTTAGATACAAATTAATTTGGTGTATATAGGAGGTAAATCTTGTAGTTAAATTCTGGCCATTTTTAGGGATAATAGGCAAACTACTGTCAAAAAAGCCATGGAAAGCTAGACACTGCTGTGGGGGATATGTACCAATGCAAGCTTTTTAAAAAAAAAAATACCGTACTGCAGGGAGAAAGTCTTTTCATGGGGCTTCTAGGGCAACAATAAAAATACACACATTCTTTAAATAACATGTTTGGGGGATGCATTAAGCCTGTGCATGGTGTTGTAGAACAGTACATTTTTTGTCTACAGACTAACGTGTCTATTCACTAAGCTGCCGAGGGCAGCCAAGTGAACTTAAATTTGGGACCGAGAGACCGAGCAGAACAGAAAAATAGTTTAAAAAGTAAAAAAAAAGTAAATAGAAAACGATTGTGCGGAGCTAGCAGTGACAGCAAGCTCCGACCAACAGTTTTCTATTGTCCGGTGGCTCTGCTGGCATAAAAAAAAAGACAAAATTCCCGGGCACTCTGGGAGTTCTACTGAACCGAAGGGGTCGGCCGAAGCTACGGCTAGATCCTTCGGCAGCTTCGTGAATAGACCCCTAAGTGACAACCTACACTGGAAGTGCATATTTGGCTGTGAAATTGATTTTTTATTTTCAGTTAGCTGGTCTTACATACAACAGCAGCACTCCAATCTGATTCATTTCAGTTATAAAACAAAGGCTTTTTTTTTTAAGGTAGCCCATGTTTTTCATCAAATGGCAATAATCCAGCTTTGACCGGAGGATAGACATTGCCACAAGGTCGCGGGGGCCTTTCCTGTTCCCACTTTTGCAACCTTTACTGCAGCTGACCAATTTCTATCAGCTCTTCATTACAAATTAGAGACCACATATGATACAGCCGTATAAAATTAGGCAGCCTTGGGACATTTTTAAATACAATTACAGTGCATACAGGCAGGTTTTTACTACAGTAAATAGACTGTAGATAATACAATAGTGTAAAATGTACCAGCAGCAGGACAATTTTAATGAGCAAGGCTAGACCCAAATTTACTAGTGACAAAGAGCACATGCTGAGGTTTAACTATAAGATTTTGGATACTGCAATGTTTATACTGCCTTATGTTTATTTTATCTATGAAAATAGGGGAATGCTGTCAATTTAAGTGATATAATGGTAGATGATTTAGAATGTCACATTTAAAATGAGTGTATCAAAAAGCAGGGGGGAAAACTTGCTTTGGACTTAAATAACTAGAAGGGGGAGTGATTAAAACCACATACAAAATCCCAACATTTTTATTATAAAAATATATCATCATAGCCTCTTCAACCTAGTTTAACCCAGAACTGAAATTTCAGTATATAGAATATGCTAAATCTCCAATTATTGTATCTCTAGGGAAATAGCTGCAGTTACATGGTTCTTCAGCACTCCTTCCACTAAAATTGTACCTGTGGGGATAGGGAGTATGGTGAATGTCAATGAGAATCAAGATCTGAAAAAGGACCTCCACTGTATGCTGTACAGTGATATAATGATATAGTGATATAATGACAGTAAAGGTGCCTGTGGACATGCGATGACAATTGGCCAATCCAGTAGTTTTTGGCCAAAGCATGCAATAATCTCTGTGAGTGATGGCAGATTGGGCTGGACAACTTCTGTTGTGGTCAGCAGGGTCGTACATGTTTGAGTTCATGATATGATCACTGTTCATATTCCAATTTTGGGCTAATTTTTTTAAATGTTCCCCTGGGCCTCCTTAAAACCTACATATATAGATGTCCCCTGGAGACTCTCTTCATCTCCACTGTCTTCACTCAACCCAGGAACCTTAGGGAAGTCTTTGAGTGCTCTGTACTCACAGTGTATTGATGCTGAGAGCAGTGCCAGAGTCATTTCAATGGTGTCACTCTCGGTATCATGCAGGACTGCCCACCACTAAGAGAATACCAAAAAAAAAGAAGACTATGCACATACATCAGTGACTATCTTTTCTTTTCTACATCAGTGACTATCCAGAAAGGTACTTTTAACAAAAAAGTATGAAATAGCACTCAAGGAAAAGTGACAGCCTGGAATTGAGTTTTTGAAGCAGAGTAGGCATGATTAAAACTTTATTGTGGCAGTCTGATTTGAGACATGTAATGATCTTCATTTTAGTAAGACTCCAAACTTTAGAAACAAAATTTTTAATATGTTGCATTTAAAAATCCAAACTACTGCATAGAAAATATTTTTGTTTAGACCAGAGTTGTTCATTAAAGTGCACACTTTTTATTACATTTTCTAAGTGATGTAGAAGACGTTTACCAAAGTAGTTGCTTATATGAGGTATAATAGAGAGATAGTGTTAGAGCTAGGTTGAACTCGATGGTCTTTTTTCGATGGTCGATGGTCTTTTTTCAACCTTACTAACTATGTAACTATGTAACTAAGAGCGCAACTTGACAGCCATAGGTGATAGCCAGCTTTACAAGATGCTTGTTTGGTGAACTATGGGGTCTATTCACGAAGCTGCCAAAGGATCTAGCCATAGCTTCGGCCGATCCTTCGGCTAGCTTCGGCCCCAGGACCCTTTCGGTTCAGTAGACCTGAAGGGGTGCTGTACGGGCTATTCACTATAGCCTGTACAGCTCCCGAACGTGGCCGAGCGGCTCAGTCGAGCCGAACGCATATGCATCGGCTCGGCTGAGCCGTGCTGAAAGCCGAAACTGGCCGAGCGGTTACCTGCTAACCAGGGACACTGATCTCCAAACAGCAAACTCTCCCTGGTGCTCCTGGGGTCTCCTGCTCCTGGCCGCCAAGGAGGGAAACACTGCTGTTTCTTTTTTTTCTTTATTCTGACACGGAGCCGTGTCAGAATAAAAGCATTCCATTGCAGTGTGACTTGGGTCGCCACTTAATGTCCAAGGACAAATGTGGGTCCTGAGGTTACACAGGTTGAGAACCACTGCTCTACGATACTCAGCTTTTGCTACCTAAAGGCCATTCCCTAGGGGTTTACATATACTTTAACAGGCCGGCCAGTGCCTACAAGCCCTACCTCTCCCTATACAGTTTGTCAGCAGCACTCCCTATGCTTTCCCTATAACAGGAAAATCACATTGTTAATATGGTTGCTGTGACATCACCCTTTTTGTATGAGTGGGATAGCTTATCCAAAAGACCCCTTATTGACCCTTCTAAGCCAGCTGACCTAAGTTCAAAGGCAAGGTGGTAGTCACAAAGAATTTGGTCTGGTGAATTTCCACATTATATTTACTAGGACTGTGAATTTCAAAACCACTGGATCCACCACAAACCCATAATAGCAGCAAACCTGAACTTCATTCCTAGTAATTAGTTAGTATACTGTGCATATCACCATTGTTCTGTACACTGCCTCACTGACTATCCCTGATAGTGGTAAATTTTGCTTGCTTTGTATTTAGCGTTGTGTTTTTTTGAGCATTGTGGTATATAAAGCAAGGTAAGTATGTTCTCTATGTGGCTAATACCAAGCATTCGGTACGAATAATACAATTGTTGTTCAATAATAAGATTTATTTGCTTTGAAACTTTAAGGAAACAACTACTAGCTCTGTTTTATGGGTGTACTCCCTCCAAAAAAGACTGCCAAACTGTCAGCATGCTATGTGTGACTTTATAATTTTCACACATTATAGAATTTGCCCTGTTTAGCATTAAAGCCCTGATAATTTTTTCAGCATTACAATATACTGTATATGTATAGAGAGGGAGACGGTGTGTGTGTGTGTGTG
>NW_017307372.1:265140-268367 GCF_000935625.1 Nanorana parkeri
GTTTGTTGGTGGTGTTGTGGGGAGAGGGGGGGGGGGGGGGTATGGAGATTGTAGTTATACTGTACTGTATATATTAGGATCAAGCAAAATACTTTGGAAAAAAAGTAACTATTTTTGCTGGCACAAACACATGATTTCTTTGTTTAAGTAATGGAGACAGTGCTTGCATAATACTAAACTATACCTTATTAAGTACTGTAATATATCTAAGTTATGCTTCATCATATAAAGCAGCATCTCTGAATGCTAATCTCCTATTTCTGATATATAAGGTAGTCCACCTTATAAAAGTCAGGGTTGCTTTATGACAGAGATGGCTAACGGAGCTCAGCATGGCATATGGTTCTCTGATTATGCAGGTTCTATTTGAATTTTACATACATTTAGCTAGAGGACACTCCAGCTCCTGCAGCAACAGCCCAAACGTGATTGACAGCTTCACAGTTTAATTAGGTCCTGACAGATCCAATGATCCACTATTTCCATGCTGCTGATCATGGTTTATAATTAGACAAGCATATCTACTCTGAATACTTGGTTTAAAGAAGATAGACATACTGTGCCAGAGGTTTGACAGCTTTAGTATAAATATATATGGGCTGATGCACGTATACATGGATTATAGAAATTAGTGATGCAGATAGTGAAAAAAGGTCAGCTTTAAGTGGAAGCCATGAAAGAAGCAAACACCAGTCCTTACCCTAGTTACACAAAACCTTGTAGTTGAAGGTCCCTGATGAGACATAATAGGGCCATATTGTGTGAAAGTGTGCCTAAGATGGGGGATTACATAGTAAAACATTTTTCAAATCAAACTTAAACACAGCGTCAGCTAGCTCACATTCTGTTCAGGCATGGGTACATGTATGCACTGTGTATGTCTATTATTTTATGTAAAACAAAATATTTCACTGGGTTATCTTGCACTTTAGATTTAGTGATCCATTTGTAAATGACTATATTTATAGAATAAATAGCACAATGCTGTTTGTGCATACAGGAAAATATCTAGATTTTTTCAAGCATTCACATTTAAAAATGGGCTATTTGGATAATGTAAAGCAGTATATAACTATTTAAAGTCATTATTATTAAGTTTAATTGCTGCTTTCAGTATAAAGTATGTAGCCATTGCTCTGCCTTGAGCAACAGGGATCTCATTTACTTCATGTATCTTACTGACATCTGCAGAAAGAAAGGGATAGAAATTTGCATTCATATTCAGTAATCAAAACAAGAGGGAAAGAAAAAATACATGTGGGTGGATGCCCTTTAAGTGTATAGATCAGCTTCCAGAAATGTCTTGCTACCAGCACTGTGACTGATGACTGACTGCTAAATAGGCTTGCTGTCTCTCCCTGTTTGTTCCCGCTGCATGCCATTTTATAAAATGTACCCACAATGTTTCTTTGTTGATGTAATTAACCCACCTGCCACACTCTGGTTTTATTGTTGTCTATAAATCCTTTATTTGTACTTCACAAAACTGTAGGCATGGATCACAATGAGCCTTTTCATATCACAGGATTTTAAAGACTGTTCTGCACACTTATGAAGGAATCTAATTGCTTATCATATTTTATAGGTATGTTTGTACTGAAAGTTGAATTGAAACACTGTTTTGTTGAGTACAGATGCAGGTAGTAAAATCATACTGAGCATTTTGTATTTGTTTAAAAACAATAAGAACAGACATATTTCTACATGGTTCACACATGCTCCAAATTGTTAAGTGCTCCAGGCTTAATTGCACTTACATCAACTTGTATTCTAGGAAATAGGTCCTCTAAAGGTCATCTAAGCATCTCCTCATTCAAGCACCACAGAAGCCACTGATAGTATGGCAATATTTGTGCTAAAAGATTTCCCATTAGGAAGATTATCATTATGTAATGTTCTCATAGATATAAACAACTGGTCAATTGGCTGGAGGAGGAAGCACGTGGTGTGGGGCATTCAGAAAAAGCAGCCGCTGAATAAAGTACTTTAGGGTAAACAGGATTTTCACATTCCAGTGAACATATATGTGTAGACTCCATGGAGGATGTATCAAATTATGTTTGTAATAGAAAATGATAACATGAAAAATATCTACTCTGCTGTTTTGATTTAGTGTTCCTAACCTACATGTGCTCTTTTTTTAAGTCTGGGCAAACAAATTACATACGTCATCTCCACTTTTACAGTCCCGATATTCAATATAGTAACTGAACACCTAACTTGCACAGATCTGGCCATTACCATGGGTTGCTTACAGCTAAGACTAGGACCTCTTCCAGTCTGCAGACAGCCCTCCCCAACATATTTTTCCATCTAATTTTATGAAATGACAGACAGCAGAGCTTCTTTCAGCCTAACAAGATAGCAGAAGGTAAAATATTTCAATTACAACTTTGCAACTGTAGAGTCAAAAGCATACACTGTCATTCTCACTGTCCTCACTGCTGTACTGTTGTACTGTAAGGTAGGTTACACCAACTGACAAATTAATTTTGTAAAAATCTTTACACAGATTTTTATTCAGTATGTCTGGCATTTTTCCCTGGTCCCGAAGGCAGTCTACAAGTGCCCAAAAGGCATGTGTCTACTAATTTATGATTTATTAATTAGGATTGCTTTGTGCTTTACATTGAGACACAAGCACTGGAAAAGCCAATAAGGCAAAAAGAGGGTGCAGTGTGGTTCTGAGAAGCTCGGTTAATTAGGGGCTGTTATGCCAGTTTTGTGTTTGAACTTTTTAGAAAAGGAAACTGACCTTAGAGTGTCCTTCTGAATCTCTAATGCCTTGAAAATGCCAGACCATTTTGGCCCTATAGAAAAACCCCATGCGGCAACAGCCTTAACACGTAGGAAGTGTTATTTTGTGGGTGTGGACACAAAGCCAGCCAGGCTAGGATTTATCTTCTTTTGACAGTTTAATTGCTTTGGATAAGCCCTTTCGTGTTTTCCTGTTGCTGTGAAGGACAATAAAGCTGTTGCAGCAGATGTGAAATCTACCTGCTATGTACCGTATATACTCGAGTATAAGCCGAGATTTTCAGCCCATTTTTTTGGGTGAAAAGTGCCCCCCTCGGCTTATACTCGAGTCAGCGCCAGCGCGTCATCTTACTTACCTCGCCGAGCGTCGCGTCACTGCTGCTCGGTGTGCGGCGCTCCGAGCGGGGTCATCTGGCAGTCTCCGGGTCCTAATTTAGGTGGCCGGAGACTCCAGATGACCCCGCTCGGAG
>NW_017307372.1:273694-294238 GCF_000935625.1 Nanorana parkeri
ATGTATTGTCTGCACTGTATTAGCAGTATATACTCTATATAGAGTATATACTGCTAATACAGTGCAGACAATACATTTACAATTATACTAACATGAATGTATTAAATGATCTGTATGTAGCCCTGTACTATGGATCATTTAACCCATTCATGTTAGCAGAGGATCATTGTAAATGTATTGTTGCAGGCACTCTATATGTACATGTACTATATACTACATATAGAGTGCACTGAACAATAGATTTACAATTATCCTCTGCTAATATGAATGGGTTAAATGATCCGTAGTACATGATATGTAGCCCTGTACCCCCTTTTCCACTTGCAGAGCTAGGTTATTTTTCTTTTAAATAAATATTAATGTAATTTTATTGGTATCTATCTACCAGTAGCTTCCTCATTTCCCACCCTCGGCTTATATTCGGGTCAATACTTTTTCCCAGTTTTTTTTTGCTAAAATTAGGTACCTCGGCTTATATTCGGGACGGCTTATACTCGAGTATATACGGTAGATTCTTTCTACCTGTACTAAAAAAAAAGAAAGCTGGCAATATCCAGGCTGTCATTACAACATGTGCAATAGAATTGAGACTAAAATTTGTGGTACCATCTGATCTTTATTTAATGTAAGGTTGTTTGATTACTTTAGGTCTAAAGCAATTATGCTGGAATGTAAACATGCGTTGCAAGTGAAATGTAAATAGATACATCTTGCTTTAAAATTACAATACAAAGTTAAAATGTTGACATAACAGATACATTTTAGATGTTTTGCAATAATATTGTGAGTGCACCAAGTAATGACATACAAAAAAGTCATGAAAAAAAATAGACTGTGTCTATAACTATATACCAACGACATTCTCACAGCATGAAGTGGAGTCTGAAGGAAGACATCATAATCATTTCTGCCATCTGTTCAAGGCATGAATAGATTTAGAAATATAGAACTTTGACTTAATTAAAGTAACATTTTACTTTTTTTATTTTAATATTTTTTTGTATCAATATATTATATTCCTTTAGTAATGGTTTAAATATTGTTTATGTAGTTTAACTAGTTAACATTTGCAGTTCAAAAAGAGAAAAGTTATTTGCTGACGTCAAATCAATTTTCATCGAAATACTGAGAAAGTAAAAAGAGTGTTGTTAACACAAACCCCATAAATGTCTATTTCTGCCAACTAATTGTGATTATAGTTGGCCTTTTTTTAGTACTTTACCTCACCATGGCTAAGTATATAAAAGGCATTGATTTAAAAAATATATTTTTATATAACATGTACTATGTCATCTAATGTCATGTGAGGCATGTATTGCTATAAATAAAATATATTTTTACTTTACTAATTCAGTCAGCGCACATTTTAGTACTGATACTGTACCAACTGATGTGCACGGAACATGATTGTCATAATTCCACCTCCAAATCTCACATTTATGAGGACTGAAGTAGCAAGACAACTGGAGCATATGTTACGGGAATATTGATGTCAGTGGAGATTAGGAAGGCTGTATACTTTGTAGCCTAGTTGACCCAGGACACAGCCTTTTTTCAATGGCACATATGTTTCCTTACTTTTTTTTACTATATCTTGCTATATACCAAGCATCTGATCAGGAGGAAGTAAAAGAGTGTATGGTTGTGCTAGAAGACCTTCTATGCATCTATCATATTGTGCAGCATCAGAGAAAATAACTTAAGAGACATCACAAAGCTGGGCTGAAAAATGAATGCTATTTTTATTCTATGTGGTTCTTAAAGGGAATGTTGTATATATTTTATTTCTTATGTATAAAAGTTAGGACTAAAAGATAAAATTATAACAAACATTTTCTTGGTATGCTTTCAGCAGTTGGAACTTTAGGCTTATTTTTATATGTTTTGCTGAATTGCGATCTGCACTTCAATAGCTTATTTCGAGTGTAAAGGTGACACACTGGATCTTTTGGACCCCAGCATCACCTTAGAGTACCTGTCACCACCATCTGCTATAAGCCCCCCTATGTGATAGCAATTAAAGTAAAGTTAAAAAATAACAGTTTTTAAAATCAACATCAAATGAAATAAATCTAAAAATAATTTTAAAAAATGTTAAAGTCCCCCGCGAGCACGCGCGTCTTCAAGTAAACACGCGTCGGGTGCGCCTATGTATGAAAACAACAAATGCGCTACTCATGTTGGGTATCGCCACCCATGCCCAAGTGAGAGCAATAATTCTAGGGCCAGTATTTTTGGGTATCTCTAAACGGATGACCTGTGGGGGGCTTTAAAGCGTCGTCTATGAACGTTTTGGGGTACTGAATTTTTGTCACCGTTTCACGGACGCACACAATTTTTAACCTGGGCATGTTGGGTATCTATTTACTCATTGTAACCTCATCTTTTATATTTTAAATGGCTATTTAATTGTGCTTTGGGGCATTTCGGTACATTTTTCACAAACTTTGGGGGTTTGATAAGGAGTTGCACTAATATCGTGCAACATAAAAATTTGCAACTGCCACCATTTTATTCTATAGGGTATTGGCTTTCAGAAAATATATAATGTTTGGGGGTTTTAAGTAATTTTCAGGTCTAAAATGTGGAATATAACATAAGTGTAAAAAATGGAAAAAAAAGGCCTCATTCATGAAGGGGTTAAAGAGAGACTTTAGCCACCAATTTACTGTCTACAAAAACAGTTACTTTTAAGGCATATTAACCGTTAAGGGTAACTGTGCTTATTTCAGCTCTCAGTCAAACTTTCAAGACTTCAAATGGCTGGTGTTATATCCAGGGCTGCAACCAACTAATCGATTAATTGATAATAATCGATAATGAGAATAGTTGCCAACTATTCTCATTATTGATTAGTTGGTTGAATACCCTACCCTAGAGGGCAAAGCAAGCAGTGGGTGGGTGCAATAGCCATCCTGCTATTGGCTATTGCAATTTGAAATGGCCAATAGCAAACTGGCTATTGCACCAGCCCACTACCTGCTGTATTTACATTCAGCTGCTGTCTGTGGAATCTTGCCACTGGCAGCTGTGGGTCCCTGGCTGAAGATTTTCAAGAGCCATGTGCTTACAATACAATTATTTAACCTCCCTGGCGGTATGATTATTCAGGATTTTAGCATCACAAAGCGGTACATTGTTTTTCATGGAAATTTGTTGTTTTATATTGTAGGCCCGTTATTCTTAGTAAATCTTAGGAATAACTCACCTAAATCTGTCCAAACAAGAGTCCAGTAGACATCCCAGGTATGATAAAGTTTGAAACACGAAATTAAAAAATTATAATATAATAAATGATAAATAATTATAAGAAATTATAATAAAATAAATAATTATAAAAAAATTATAATATAATAATAAAAAAAATGGTCCAGTAAATGGGAATTCTGGGGGCGCTGCCTAATCCGTACCACAGTCAATAGAGTAACAAGTTCGCACATCACTGAGCTCGGTCGCAGAATCATCGTGTTTTAGGTCAATCAGACACTGAAAGTGGCTTTCAGTGTCTGATGACAAAATTCCCAACGAATCGCTATCGCTCAATTCTGCAAGTGATTCTAATTTACTATCGCTGTTTTCTACCTGGTCTAAAGCCGCTTTTGACCTAAAGGGACGCTTTTTGGATGACATGGACGTTCACAAGTTTCCAGGCAGAAAGAACAGTAAAAGTGCAGGCAGGGCACTGGACAAAGCTCTAGGGACAAAATTGAAGTGACATAGTTTGATACATAAGTGTAATCATAGCAGATTACATTGTATTGTGTGTATTCTGTGTAAATGTCATGTTTTCACTTTTGAATTTCCCGGCGGCTCCGCCCCCCGCTGCGACACCCAAAAACTCAGATGTCGGCTGCGTACAGCAGATGACACCGCGGGCTCGCAGGGACAAGGTAAGTGACACTTTTCTGTGCAATCCCGAGTCTGGTTCGGGGTTACCGCGCTTGGTACTGAAAATTAACCCCGAGCCAGACTCGGGAATACCGCCAGGGAGGTTAAAAAAATTATAAAAGGTGGAAAAAAACTTTGGTTTTGGCCTGACATATTCTGCTGCGGGAGAGGAGTTGCAGTGCCATTCATTTGAATAGCACCCCAAAGTGCCTCCCACCCACAGTATGATTGCCCGCACTGAAATGTCGTGCCCGGTACCGTAATGCCGTGCAGTCGAGTGCAGTGCGAATGCAAAAAATTGTGCATGCAGTTTTATTCTGAAGTAAACTTCATGTTTGTAACACTGCATTTGTGTATTTCATTTTAAATTAAGGATGGTATTTATTTAATTTTTTTATTCGACTAATCGGAAAAATTATTGGCCAACTAATCGAAAATAATCATTAGTTGCAGCACTAGTTATAGCTGAGCATACATGTACATGTGCAGCACCGTGGCAACTGCAATCCAAACAGAGGCTAAGATGGCACCTTCCTTGGATGTAAGAGATAAGAGGCTGTAGTTCCACTTTGAAGGAGACAGTTACTACTATACTGTCTCCTTCGCTAGCCTATACTGCTTTGGAAATCATTTTTTCATGTAATAAAGTTTTTTTTTTTAAGATTGTGCATTCATAGTAAGACAAAAAATATACAAAACATTGGTTTAAAAACCTATGAAATTATTTTAAAAAATATTATCAACCCAGTGCTGGTATAGTTGCCCTTTAATGGTAAACTGTCACAAAACCTTGACGTTGTAAACTGAGCACATGATCAAAACAAGGAAGCAGAGGTTGCCATTAGTCAAAATGGTCACCAGAATAAGTTATATACAAATCTTCAGTTTTACTAAAACAAAAAACAAAATACACCTTTACTCTGTCCTCTTACCACTTTCAAGCCTCTCTCTTAGTCGAATATTTTATCCATCACAAAGGACTGGTAGGGAAATTTGGAGGAGGAGGAAGCAAATATGGTCAATGATTTTGTATAAGAAAAGTTAAGGTTTGCATATACTGTAAATTAAACTGCATAGAATGTACCAACCATTTTACATGCAGTTTTCACTGATGGTAACCACTGTTTATAATTTATTTTAGTTAATGTTATGCATAATAATGTTTGCATTGTCTTGAGATTGGTTTTTGAAGTGGTGTACACTGTTGCAGTAAAAGCTTGTGGTCACTTTGGAATTACCAAGATTTCTGCATTATAATTTTCTCCAAAATGTAGCAAATCCTTTACTTAGTAGCAATAATAATAACAATCCATCTATATAATGTAAACCTGTGTGAAAGAATTGAACTACTAGCAAGAAGCAGTACTAGCAAAAAGTACTTGGGGTAACTGTCTAAAGCCTACAGTAAAAAAATACCTTCAGGTTGTGCCACAGAATTTCAGTTGGTCTTCAACCAAAAGCAGAATACAGATTTTGTTCTATTTATGCTGTTTTACCAACAGTTTACACCTGTATTTTGATTTATTTGCTTTTTGCATCACTCAGCTACTGTTAAAATTCATGTGATTGACCACTACACTGACAATGGGGTCTATTCACGAAGCAGCCGAAGGATCTAGCCGTAGCTTCGGCTGATCCTTCGGCTAGCTTCGGCCCCAGGACCCCTTCAGTTCAGTAGAACCGAAGGGCTGCTGTACGGGCTATTCACTATAGCCCGTACAGCTCCCGATCATGGCCGAGCGTCTTTTTTTTGACGGCAGCAGAACCGCCGGCCAATATAAAACAGTTGGGCGGAGCTAGCTGTCACCGCTAGCTCCGCACAATCGTTTTCTATTTATTTTCTTGTACTTTCTTAAACTTTTTTTCTGTTCTGCTCTGTCCCTCTGAGGGACCGAGTAGAACAGCTCAGCGGCATTCGGCTATTCACTCATTGTTGTTTGACATCTATAAGAATAGACCGAACAGCAGCGAGTAGCTTGCCGGAGGTTCGGCTTAGTCGATCCAGATGTTGGATCGGCCGAGTAGAACTCCTTCTGCACTTTGGCCGACCCGAAGCCACCCGATGTACAGCTGATTTCAGCCGATATACGGCTGAAATCAGCCATACCAGCCTGAAGTGAATAGCCGAACAGTGCTCGGCTCACTTCGCTTCAGGTCGGTCATTCACTTGGCTGCCTACGGCAGCTTTGTGAATAGACCCCAATGTCTTGTAAAATGTCATGCCACAAATTTAAATGAATTGTTCTCTGAGGCAACACACCAGCCCTAAACCTTGGTTTATGGATGAGATAAGTATTTGGTGTTGGCAATGTGGTGTTTTCTTTCTTTTGTACCATTGCACTGTCATGGAAACAGTGTTTTTCTTGCAGCGAAAGCTTAAAACAGACTTTGGCAGCTTTAAGAGATTTCTATAGATGCTTTACTGACACCATGGTGTTTTTTCACCTACTGCACTTAAGCCTTGTATGCTGCACTCTTGCTGTGCTCTTTCGGAGAACTCCTAGGGAAAATGTAAACAGTACTGTGTTTTCTCCATTTGTAGACAGCTTGTCTTACTGTGGATTGATGCATACCTAGTCCTTTAGAAATTCTTTATAGCCTTTTCCAGCTACAGGATTCTCCACAATTCTTCATCTAAATGACTTGTAAATCTCTTTTCATCAAGGCTCAGTTCACATACGCAGATCTCTCTTTTGAGGAGCCGAATCTGTCAGTAACCAAAATATGTGCATCTTTGTATAGGGCATCTTCAAACTACACCTCTAATCTCATTTTATTGACAGTACAATTACAATTACCCATTTCAAGATTTTGTTCTGGAGGGTCACATACTTTTTCCAGCAAGGAAAATGAAATGGATAAGGTTTTTTAGGTACATCTGTGTTCTAGATATATTTCAATGCCCCTGAAGATGCCTTGTGTAAAGAACATTAGGGTCCATTCCTAGCTATGCAGACTTATTTATTCATTGCACTTTAGTGTACTAATTGCACACTTATGTATATGCAATTCAGTTCACATTCAAGTCTATGGTAATATTCATACTGCAGCATTATCTCTGCAGTGCTGTTAAAATGTACTGCATGCAGAAAGCTACCTTTTACTGCACTGGGAACAAAAGTCTAATGTCTGTCTATATTTAAAATTTCAAGTGCATTGGTATGTGCAAACTCCTGTACTGTTTAGCGGATTCAGAATAATAGTACATATTTCATGTATAAAATGACCCCGTTAATTATCTTCATGGTTTTGTTGTGTGATGGCTAGATATGCTAGGTTCTCCCTAAGGTATAATCTACTTACAAATCATTATTTACTTTTATCTTGTCATATGTATTTGACATCTTATTAGGCTTTATTAGTTTAATTAGGCATCATTTCATTTTTTATTGTGTATATTCTGATGAGACATCACAACTACTAGACAATTTTTGAGGGACAAATGGGAAGCAGCATGGCTAGTGAAGGTACAGTGTACTAAAATATCTGAACTGTCAGAGTAGCAACAGAAAATACTGTCTTTTTTAGAGACGTTATAGCAGTATGAGTTTGGCCTATTGATGAATCTGGTGCTGAAGAACAGTTCATGCAAAGAGTAATAAAATATGAGCTATTTGAAACAGCCATATTGATTTATATCAGATACACATTTGGTTAATAGGAAGTGGCTGCTAAGGGAAACAAGAGTAAAATATAGTTTTCTCTGCTATCAAATTATCAATGGTACCTGGGTTATTCTAAGACAAAACATCAAGACAAAAATACTGCAGAGTTCAAATGATTCTGGCAGAGTACCTGCACTGTTTAATATTCTACCCTGAATATTCTCTAAATGATGGTGCTGACTAGATTAATCCACATGCAGCTAGAATCAGTCAGTGCAGACAGAGGATAACATTGAGACAAAGGGGTCTATTTACTAAAGGAGTAGAGGCTATTCACTTGCTAAGTAAATGTGTACCTTGCTTTGAAAATAAAGTTAAGCTGTGTTCACTTCAACAAATCATGTCCTAGAAAAAACTGTTTTGTTTTTTTTTAAGTTATTTTGCATACTTACATTTGTCAAGCTTGACCCAATGTAAGCATGCATATGCCATACCTGATTGGCTGCTGGGTATCCTGTAAAGCACAGTGCTGGCCACGATCTTTTCAGGTCCTCTACTGTGCTGTGCTAAATGGGTTCCACTCTGCTCTGAAACACAGTGTGTCACCATAACGGCCATTCATGGAAAACACCTAGTATCTCTGATCGATGAATACAAGGCATTCCCTGATTGGATGAAGTAAGCAACCCCCTGTGTTTTCAGGGCAGAAGAGAAGCCACTCAGCACAGCAATTACAAGAACTAGAAGATCATTATCAGCACTGTAGTAACTCCAGCTACTACAGCACAAGCTGGACCAATGTAAGTATGCATAAAAAAATGCATTCATATTGCATATTTAACCTCCCTGGCGCTATTCCCGAGTCTGCCTTGGGGTTAATTTTCAGTACCAAGAGCAGTAACCCCGAGCCAGACTTGGTATTGCACAGAAAATTGTCACTTACCTTGTCCCTGCGAGCCCGCGGTGTCCTCTGCTGTACGCGGCCGGCCAATGCCGGCATCTGAGTTTTAGTTTTGTTTTCGGGCGTCACAGCGGGGGGCGGAGCCGACGGGAAATTCAAAAGTGAAAACATGACATTTACACAGAATACACACAATACAATGTAATCTGCTATAATTACATATATTTATCAAACTATTTCACTTCAATTTTGTCCCTAGAGCTTTGTCCAGTGCCCTGCCTGCACTTTTACTATTCTTTCTGCCTGGAAACTTGTGAACGTCCATGGCATCCAAAAAGCGTCCCTTTAGGTCAAAAGCGGTTTTAGACCAGGTAGAAAACAGCGATAGTAAATTAGAATCACTTGCAGAATTGAGCGATAGCGATTTGTTGGGAAATTCGACATGAATTTTCCATATATGGCATTAGTGGAAATCTGCTTATAGAGACTTTTTGGTTTATAAATACGCTTTGCTGTGTAAAAATCACACGCACCTGGTGCGTGCGTGTGTTTAGGTTAGTAAATCACCCCCTCAGTGTCTGATGACGAATTTCCCAACGAATCGCTATTGCTCAATTCTGCAAGTGAATTCTAATTTACTATCGCTGTTTTCTACATTGTCTAAAACTGCTTTTGACCTAAAACAGTGACGATTCTGTGACCAAGCTCAGTGATGTGCGAACTTAGTACTCTATTGACTATGGTACAGATCAGGCAGCCCCCCCAGAATTTTTTTTATTTCGTGTTTCAAACTTTATCATATGTGGGATGTCTACTGGACTCTTGTTTGGACAGATTTAGATGAGTTATTCCTAAGATTTACTAAGAATTACAGGCCTACAATATAAAACAACACATTTCCATGAAAAACAATGTACCTCTTTGGGTTGCTAAAATCCTGAATAATCATACCGCCAGGGAGGTTAAAGTAAACATAGGTATACCTTATTTACTAACATTCACTTTACAGACTGAACATTCATTTTGATGAGTAAATAGCTTGTATTCCTTTGTTATATTAACCCCATATTTATATCTTGTAAACTGGTCGTCACAGCAATCCCACGAGCTTCTGTGGCTATCATTAAAGTTAACTTCATTCAAAACAACACATTGTTATCTTGTTTTAGTGACCTTCTCTTACTAAATGTGTAAAACAATATAATTTCTTACTAGCACATTTCTTGTGTTTTCATTTTCTGTTAGTTTTAGGACTCATCTCTTTCACTGATAAAAGTTTATATAAAGATTTCACCTTTAATTCACAACGAACTGTACTCTCTGGCCATCTATATTGATCTTTGTAAAATAGTCTTTTCTTTATTAGAAAATAAATTATTTTGACTTTACTCTGACTTCCTGATCTATAAACTGCACCCAAAGGTAACATCCTTGTTATCTGGACTTGGGCAGTCAGAGGTGGTTTGTTTTTCTTTCTGACAGGTTTTAAGCTAATGCCCTGGCTTTCCAAGCAGCTAAAGATAACACAATTTAGTAACAACTGTTAAGCCTGCAATTTGCACTGTTCAATCACACAATAATCATTGCCTCTGATTGGGCAGCATTTCAGATCCAATGTTTCTACTCATTGTCCAGCTTAAACACAATACTGGAAACAGTGGCGGAACTACCGCCGGTGCAGGCGGTGCGGGCGCCCGGGGCCTCAGGCTCTGGAGATATATATTGCACGTGTTCAAAGAATATATAACGCCAAAACTGTTTTTTTTTTCTTTCTAGATAAAGGAATAAAGCAGTTAAAACACCCACTGGATTATTTTTTCCTGTCTGTGTCCTAGTAGGGAGATTTCCCTTTACTTGCTTCCTAGAGATGCAACAGTAATGGAGAGGAAATCACTCTATAGCGAACAAAATTCTAATTTTAGAGTTGTCACGGGAACAGTTATTCCCATTGGAGGATTTTCCCACATCTCTTGACAACTCAAAATTTTTAGATTTCCTTTTACTTTCTCAGTGACAATAGTCTCAGTGACAATAGTCACCAGAAAAAAAAATGAATCTTCCCTGTGAGGACATGATCTGTCCCAGAAAAAAACTACATAGAATATGTTAGGGTAGGCTACACTCTAAGGGATCATTCACATGGGTGTCAAAAATGCCACATGCAGATGCATACAGCAAATAGTTTTATATGTATCTGTGCATAGCAGTAAAGAAGTGTATGGGCCCATTCTTACAGCTGTGCCTGGAAGCTTAAAGTGGACCTTTACCCCTTTTGACAAAAAATCACATCAGCATAGCTCTGCATGCTTATATGAAATCATCTTACATTCATTAGCTAAACAAACATATTTTTATTTTTCTTACAATTTCTTTTTGTCCATTTCCTGGTCCACTTTGGCTTAAATGATTTAGTTGTACCCAAACATTGCATTCTGGGAAGGTTACATCAGCAGAGTATTGCTTGGGAAATCTCATCTGTAATCTCATGAAATCTCAGGTTAAGGCATTTTCCTCCCCTTGAATGATGTGCATGGTCACATGTTCTAGTCACATGTGCCAGAGTTTTAGGAAGTACAGAGAGGTCTAGGAACCTGCTCTTAGTAAAATGGCCACTGTCAGAACACTGGGGAAGAAAATAAAAATAATGTATGCAAAAAATACAAAGCCTGCAATTATCTAGACGTATCTGTTTGTAGATTGTCATTACTAAACATTTCTAACGTTGCCTATGTTGTTATTTTGAAGATATGGGTAAAGTTCCTCTTTATTGTTGCACTGTGTTCAGCAACATTAAAAATAAAAAGAACATAGTTGTGTCTGGGGCCATCATTTCTGCTGTTTTCTTGGTGGCACACTTGTAAACATTTATGCACACACAGTACACGAACCTTATTGCCCGCTGCCACTGCTCAGGGCTTATACAAATCATAAACAATGTGCAGCCTTCAGTGCCCCTTCATTATTGACTTTTACATGTTGACCCTGAATGAGTCATTCGTGAGGCAGTGGCAAATACGCAGAATTTCAGCTTAAGTCATTCATAATCGGCCATGGTCATTCTATGCATGCACCACTGCCACAAGATTGACTTATTCAGGGTCCACATGTAAACATCAATAGTGTGTAATCGCTGGCTTCACATTGGTAACATGTACGCCTTACACATGTAAACTTTACATAGATGTTACATGTGTATAGACAGCTTTTAGGCAGGATTTTGCTGCCATCTTCTGCCAGCAAGATACTACATAAATAGTAAATGTCTATGTGAATTCCTAAAAGGCATAATGTAAGAAACTGAGAAGTCCCAGAAATGAAAAAAAAATGCTCTGGAACCTAGGTTGCTAAAGGGAAAAAAGGGCCTGGGGACTCAGGCAGTCCCGCAAATAGTTAGTGTTATGATTAGTTTCTTAATTGATTAGTTTTGATGCCCAGTTCTTTTTTATTAAAACAGAGGCTCTATTTATTTATATTTTCCCTTATAATATAAACATAAGTAGTTTCATTAAAAAAGAAGAAAAAGCTAATGAATCAAAAACTCCTGCTGACCTCTCCATTCCTCACTTAGATGTTTGGAACCTACTTTGGGGCTTCCAGAGTAATAATAAGTAGTTGGCTTTCCTTTAACAAATAATTGGGCTCATTTAATAGGCCAAACAGCAAAGAGCAATTAGCCAAGTATAGCAGCCCATTCCCAACAAAATTAATTGTTCACAGTGTCTTTCTGTATTGTGTGTTAGAACTCTAATACCCAGATTTGTCTCTCTTTCACAAACTAAACTAATGTGTGGTATTAACTTTTAAATAGCTAAAATGCACAATGCAAAATACAACCACACTAGGACACTTCTACATTGATTTCAGATGATTACCAAGCCTAGTACAACTGTAGCAGTTAAGCATGCTTGCTCTTGCAGATTGAAGCTTGGGCCAATGTGCACTGACAGTCAGCTGATTAAAAACTTGTACTGCACTTCAAAGACTCCCCTGATATGTTAAGCAATCACAGGTGCTTTGTTCTGTGTGCTCCTTCAACTGTTTAGCTTGAACCCATCTGCCGCTAACAATTATTGAACTTAGTTTCCTTTTTTTTCTCTTCAGCAGTGCTCTCTGCACAGATGCCAACCACATGTTTGCCATAATCTCTTTTTAGTGAAGTGTCCTGACAAATAGGACATTGTGAGATACGACACACATTTTTATATACAATATGAACGACTAACACATAACATGTTTGTTGCAGATTGTCCATGATGAGAAATGCATTGTATGATATTCATAAATATTTATTTAAAGTGAAAATGCTGACAATGACTGCTTCATAGATATATTACATTCCATGAAAAATATTAAATATTTATCTGGCCTACACTTAGTATTTATTCACTTCAGAAGTGTTGGAGTGCACTCGGCAGCCTTGTTCAACATAGTCCCAATGCATAGGCAAGGCAATTTGCCTTGTGTCCTATGATATCAGATTACAACACTGTGCTGGTGACCGCTGGAATAAAATGGGCTTTGCAGTCTTTTTCTCAGCACAGTGTGTTGCAGCAGACTACAATGTATTACAATGCACTGCAGATAATAGAAATTAACTAAATGTGACATTTCAGACGTTTCAATAAAGTTAATAAAGCAAAAAAAGTTGCACTGTAATCAATGCATTGCACTGCTTGCTTCACAGCACACACACCAGTGTGCTCAACTGGTGTGAATGGGCCCTAAATGTTATGAGAAAGCTGTTTTGTTATACAAATGGATCTTTTATGCCTATTTGTGTAATGTTGCATCTGACTATCCATAAACCAGCTTCCAATCTCCCAACTATTGGTACCTTAAGAGGTTGTAGTGCTACTTGTCAGTGCTGTTGTTTGCTTATTGTATTTATGCAAGAATGCCCTAAGCATAACTCATCAACCCTCAGGCTGCCTGCTGGAATGTAGGGGGAAAAGAGAAGCACAATCACAGACATCCCAACTCTCCCGGACATTGCAGGAATCTCCCATTATAAGATAGTTGCTGCTTGACGCCTGCGAGAGAAACATTTTGTCCCGGAAAGGTTTACTCTGCTCTATCTAACGGAGTAAACCTTTTCAGGATGCCTGGTGGTTCTACTCCCCCTGCTATCTGTTTTTTTTTTGGACAGCGTCCGCCGGCCATCAGAGTTAAAAAAAAAATCAATCAGCAGAAGTGGACCTAAAGTTCTCCTTCAGGTCCTCCTCTGCTGATTGAAAAAGTAGAGGGGGTTTACTTAGTGTGTTTGGTGTACTGTATGTAAAGGATGTAATATAGGGTGTTCTAGCATCAGCATATATCAGTTGGTTGTGCTTTTATAGTGGTGAACCTTTCAGCCTCATGGCAGAAACATAGCAACCCTCCCATCAGTGGGAAGAAATTAGTGCACCAGCATTGGTGGTCAATCAGAGGAATAAATGCCCCAGCACCAGCATCAGTGGGAGCAACAATGCCCCTGTGTTCTTGATCAGTGGGACGAAAAATGTCCCAGTGTTGACAGTCAGTGGGAGAAAAATTGCTTTGGTGTAGGTGATCAGTCAGAGAAAGAATGTCATGGGTGTCTGTAATAAGTGGGAGGAAGAAATCCCAGCTATCAGTAAACTAACCATTACAGTGGATGAATTACCTTGTATCAGTTGCCAGTGAGAGGAAAAATCCCCTGGTGTTGGTTGTCATTGAGAGGCAGATTGTTCTGGTGCTGGTTTTCATTGAAAGGAAGACTTTTCTTGTATCAGTTGTTAGTGATAGGAAGAATGGACTGGTGTTGGGTTTCAATGTCATGGTGTTCGTGGCTAGTGAGTGAATGTGAATGCACACTGTGTAAAGTGCTGCATAAATTGTTGGCGCTATATAAATACCAACCATAAATAAATAATAGTTGGTGGGCAAAACGTTTCTTACATTAGTGTAAGGGGGAGACAAACTGTCCCTTACATTGATGTCAGTGCAAGGCAAGCTGTACCTTACATTGGAGTTGTTACTTACCAAAGAGCTACTCCTCATCCCATGCAGCTGCTTCAGACCTTGTGAAATAACATCAACACCAGGACTGTGGAGGCTCTGTTGTGCAGATGATCACACCACTCTACTGTTCCAGTTTAGTTCTATTGCAGAGTGTTCAAGCATCGCTGCCAGCTAGAGGCACCTGGACAATTGCCCAATTTGCTTTGGCCTTGGTTAGTGCTGTGTCTTTTTGTGTTTAGACTGTGTGATTAAAAATTCAGTAACTTATTGAATGTGTTTTAACTTCGAAAAGCCAGATGGTTTAAGAGGAAGTTAGCAAAGAAACGTGTATGCCTTTATCTATACAGTGCTTATTTAGATGCCAATTGTATCTTTTCATAAAATTATTATTCCAGTGCTTGTTTAATATTATTTTTAACTGTGACAAAGGTGGACTCACCTCTGCTAAAATCCAGTCCTTGTTTCTATGACTGCACATGGCTTTTCATAAAGTGGTATGACAAAAGAATGGTCAATGAAACTATGAGTACAGCTAGTTAGATCTGTTTTTGGCTGCATGATTTCTAAGGATGCTCTCTTTGTGGAAAGAGTTCCAGTATGACAACATTGCATTCTGATGAAAAATGCCATAAAACATATTGGTTCTTTGCTACATCATCACAAGACCTAAATAGTTAATCACGTAATGTCACATCACATCAAAAATGAATTCCTGTCCTTTGGGTAGACCAACAGCATATTAGGAATGTAATGGTCCTGTTTTACTAAAGGAAATTAGCAAGAGCAGGGATAAATTGCTTAGTGATCATAATCCTTGAAATTTTACATATACAATGCAGTTCTGGTTTGCTATGTGGTGGAATGTCCAACTAATGTGACAAGCACTAATTTCACTAATGAAATGTGCATGAGCAAAGTAGCAGGTCAAGGGAACTCATACACTGTGCTGTTGAAGCAAAAAAGATAGCATACATAAGCAGTGGCGTCAAAATGGGGTGCAGGGCGTCGCCAAGGGGGTGACAGTCATTTTGGTGTCACCCCCTCTGAAAAGCCTGGCACTCAGTCATGGACAGAGATCCCGACAGTTGCTCGAAAGAGGAGGGGACCCAGTGGCATACCTTATCCCACCAGGTGAACATCCCCTCCACTCTCTGCCAGCATCCATCACCAAGGTGGCCGCCGACAGGTAACAGTGGTACAGCACGTGACGTCATAACGCATGTGTGCTATGGCGTCATACGCAATGATGTCATGCCTGCCTGTCTGCCTTTTGCATCTCAGAGTGGCCATACTGTACAGCCACAAAATTTGCATGTAGTGCTTGAAATAATACATTAGATAATACATTCTAATTTGTATTGTTTCCTCTCTCCCTCCTACATTACAGCCTTAGCAAACTGCTTGCATACTGTCCAGCCACTGAACAATATTTGTGGTGATTTTGTCTCAAATGTTACACTCTAATGTTTATTGCAAGATAAAACCAGCCTTGATTGATGTACTGCATCTGTATTAAAACCAAGCTAAATGTTAAAGGTAAACAATCAATATCACATCCAAAATATGTGATACCAGAATATGGTGCTGATGATTCTGTGTAAATCCTACTGTTCTTTAACACCACATACAGCTTAAAGGAATCTCCCAAGCATGTAATTTAAAGTATTGATGTTTTGATGTTGCCCTCAAAGTCATATTAAAAGGACCATCTCCCTGCTGTCTTTAAAAAAATGTAGTTTGTTTACTTAAATGTCCCCCATGCCAGTACCCAGCTTTCTTTGTTCTTTTTTGACAATAACTTGCCTAGTAGACTTGAAAATTGCCAGGAAAATAGTATCAAGATTTTCCCACATCCCTGATTTAGGATGTGCAAGCATTATAGGATTATAATATAAATAGATTTCTAGTAATTAAAGTAGTGGGATTTAAAATACAATGAATGGTTTTCTGTAAATGCATAACTAGACTAAAGGGTGTTTTGATATTTGCCTGCAGTTCCATTATAAACAGTGATACATAACAGTGTTTTAATTCTTCCCAAACTCTTCTTGTTAAATATAAAGATTATATCTCAACAGTAAATAAATTCCCATGCATTAAATGAACAGAGGAGATTTTATTCTGTTCCCTTTGTATGCACATCCTCCAGATCTTTAGCAGAACAGAAACAGTGTTTGTTTTCAGGGTATCTTGTTGTGATGTAAATCGCTAGAAGAGCATAGCTGAAAGAATGGGATTGCAGAACATGCTGTTTTTTTCACCCACTCTTCTTCGTGTCTTGCCAGAAAGATACACAGTAGTTCTTTCTGTTATATAACAAATATATATACACACCTGGCCTTCTACCAACCCAAGGACATAGCTTAACATTCTCTATTTTGTCTTTACTTAAGATAAAATAGGATATTAACTGGAATCTAATACACTTTCAGTAGGAAATACAGTCCTAACAAAATCATATTGTAGGCTATTAACAATCAAAGAATGCAATATTTTGTAATATCTCTTTTAACAAAGCTCTTCAGCAAAACTAGAGAAAGACAAGGGCTGTTGTCTATAAAAACCCATCAGATTTTTACTTGAGATTTTCATCTAGAAACATGACAGCTGCACTCTGTAAGCCTGTGTTGTCTTTGTAGGCGCCAAAGACATTTGTGTCCAGTTTTAGAATACCTTTCTTGTGATCTGTTTCAAATAATGATACAAATATGAAAGATTTACCAATTGTATTGTCTCGTTAATAAAGGGGCTAATCAGTAAAGACTTATTGATTAAAATATGCATGGCTTCTGGTTATCTCATCAGAGATATGGAAATAGATGTACTTATTTTACTTGCTGCCATTCAGGTCAAAAAGGATATCTCTTGCAAAGATAGCTGTTATCTTTAATTGATAGCTGTTATCATCTGTTATCAGTATTAGACTTTCATGGGTGATCACACTGCCAAAAGCTTGGCAATAATTGTTCTGGACCTCCACTTTAGAAGATTGCTAAAGTTTGGTCTTAGAGTACGTATCCTAGTCTCACATAGAGATAAGATGTGATGAAAAACACATTCATTATTGGGTAAAGGTTTTACATGCATTTACTCTAGATAGCGATCTATGTTCTCTAGGAATAAACTCCTATGCATTGGCAGAACAGGTTGCTACAAGGTCAGTTAATACCATGGAGATCATCTATAGCAATAATATAGTCTGGTATGAGTGGCTGAGCTCTTCTTGGTAATGTACAACATAGCTGAGGCTGATCCTACGGCTAGCTTTGGCCCCAGGACCCCTTCGCTTCACTATAGCCCGTACAGCTCCCAAAGTTGGCAGAGCGGCTCAGTCGAACCAAAGGCATATGCCTCGGCTCGACTGAGCCGCGGTGAAAGCCGAAGCTGGCCGAACGGCCGGCCGACAGCCTGTTTCTGACAGCTGGGCGGAGCCAGCAGTCATCTCACGGCTGGCTCCGGGCACTTTCAGAGAGATCAGCATCCCTGGTTACCAGGTAACGCTAATCAGCCTAATACGGCTCCCGGCCGCCCAGGAGAGAAACACTTTCTCTCGGAAAGGTTTACTCTGCTCAAGCAGAGTAAACATTTCCTTGCGATCAGTTTTTTTCCCCCCTGACATGGGGCCGCTGGCCGCCCTCAGTCAGAGATTTAAAAAAAACACCATAGGAATGCATAGCTAGATTCCTATTGGATATTTCACTTTTCAATAGCCAATAGCAAACTAGCTATTGCACCCGCCCACCGCTGCTGTCAATTAGCAGAAGGGGACCGGCAGTTCTCATTCAGGTCCCCCTCTGGTGATTGACAGCAGCAGAGGGCGGGGGCAATAGCTAGTTTGCTATTGGCTATTACAAAGTGAAATAGCCAATAGGAATCAAGCTATGCATTCCTATGGCGATTTTTTTAGGTGTTTTTTTTTTTTGACGGCAGCAAAACCGCCCGGCCAATAGAAAACAGTTGGGTGGAGCTAGCTGTCACTGCTAGCTCCGCCCAATTGTTTTCTATTTTTTTTACTATTTTTCTATTCTGCTCGGTACCACAGAGGTACCGGGCAGAATAGCCGAAGCCACCCGATGTAAATCAGCCAAAGCCACATGAAGCCATCCGATGTACGGCTGATTTCAGCCAATATACAGCTGAAATCAGCCGTACAAGCCTGAAGTGAATAGACGAACAGCCGAACTCACTTCACTTTGGGTTGGTTATTCACCCGGTTGCCGTCGGCAGCTTAGTGAATAGACCCCTTACTGTCTATGTGCTTCAGCTGCTACATCTTTATAAATGTATAGTTTCTAAAATTCAAAGTGGTTCTAGGTACTCTCTACTGTGTTTGCAGCAGCATTGGGCAGCATTATTCAATGCATTCTCAATTAGTAATGAGCCGAACAGGTCTGAGTTCGGTTCGAACTTTAGAACATCCAAAAAGTTTGAATTCTACGAAGTCTATGCGGGTAGAACTTTCAAAAATAATTGTCACCTTTTAGAGGGCTTATATGCAAGTTATTTGCCATAAAACGTGTATGGGGACTCAGGTATTGCCCTCGGGGACAGAAATCAATGATAAAAAAAACTTTAAAAAAATACAGTTTTTAAAAGAGGCATTGGTTTTAACATCCCTTAAAGGGTAACCATAAAAATTAAAAATTCCTTTAAATATCGTGCCTGGGGGTCCCCTTAAACTGTCTGTGAAGTGGCAAATCTGTACGATGTATAGAACCTGCTGCAGCAAAACTGAAATTTCTAAAGAAAAAAAAAATGTTTGATTTGATTTTATTTACTGATTTTACAGTGCCAGGTTGCGGTAAGCAAAGCTAGTAGAGTCCTGTCCTGCATCAAGAAGGGAATGTTTTGCAGGGATAAGTCTATAATATTGCCACTCTACACATCACTGGTTCGGCCTCACCTGGAGTATGCGGTGCAGTTTTGGGCACCGGTACACAGAGGGGATGTCCTTGAACTCGAGAAAGTCCAGCGAAGGGCGACCAAACTCATCAAAGGGATGGAGGACAAGAGCTATGAGACACGGTTACTAAATTTAAATATGTTCACGCTGGAACTTAGGAGATTAAGGGGGGACATGATTTTCACATACAAAATGTTCCATAGTCATAGCAACATTAGCAATAAACTCTTCACGATTAATTCCGTAACAAAGACTAGAGGACACCACCTAAAACTGGTAGAAAAAAAATTCAAACACAAGGGGCGAAGGGGATTCTTCTCAGTTCGCGCGGTTGGGGTCTGGAACTCACTGCCGCAAGCAGTGATTTCAGCTAATAGTCTGGAATCATTCAAGAGGCTTTTGGACGATTTCCTGAGAAACGGTAATATACAGGGGTACAAGTACTCCTAAAAACGAGATGACGCGAGGATCTTTACACCCACACACACACACACAATAGGTTGGACTTGATGGACATATGTCTTTATTCAACCTCAAATACTATGTACTGTAACTATGTAACTATTTTTAAACCATGCAGTTCCCCCTCCCCTTTAGGTCTGGTAGGAATGTTAGGAGGGACCACATTTTTTTAAAAGCGTGGGGACCCCCCCAAAAGTTATACCAGACCCTTAAGGTCTGGTAGGAATATTTAGAAGGGACCCCGTGTAATATAAACCCCCAAAAAAGTGTGTGGAGTTCCCCCTCAAAGTCATACCGGACCATTAAGGTCTGGTAGGAATATTGAGGATGGACCCCATGTAAAAAAACAAAAAACAAAAGTGTGTGGGGTTCCCCCTTAAAGTCATACCATGCCCTTAAGGTCTGGTAGGAATTTTAAGGAGGAACCCCACCCCAAAAAATGGGGGGGGGCATGGGGTCTCCCCTAAAATTCCATACAAGACTCTTGATCCGAGCATAGAGCCAGAAAGGGGGGATGAGCGAGCGCCCCCGCACCTCCCATACGAGGCCAGGTCGCCCTTGGAAAAGCACCTTGTCCCCCTGCCGATGGGGACAAGGGCCTCTTCCCCACAAGCCCTGGGGCATTGCTTGTGGGGGTGCGGGTAGGAGGCTTATTCACATCAGGGTACACCCAGATGCTGCCCCCCACCTTGTGAAAGGGTTAAATAAAATTGTTAATAAAACAGACTTTTGAAAAAATCTTTTATTTGGAAAAAAACAAAACACTTGTTTTTGACTTTTTTTATTAACCCCCCCCCCCAAAAAAA
>NW_017307372.1:294673-296334 GCF_000935625.1 Nanorana parkeri
CCCCCCCCCCCAAAAAAAATGATCCGCCGATGTAATCCAGGGTCACAATGTCCACAATGTCCACAATGTCCAATGTCACAAAAATAAAACAATAAATAGAAATGCATTTTAAAAAGGCAACCAGCGTCCTGTTCACTGGCGACAAACACGAACCGCATAATGGCATTTTGACAAATAACATATAAACATTTGGCTCGAGCTAGCAGTGACAGCTAGCTCCGCCCAACTGATCACAGCTGTGACAGGTGAGCCATTATTGGGCAGAGTCATTATGCCTTTGCCCAATCATGGCTTCACAGCTCTCTGTGCTCTGATTGGGCAACGTTTTGCACCTGACCTGTGCAAGGCTTTAGCTAATCAGGGCTCACACGGCACAGTGCTCTGTGTGGGTGCTAACACACGAACTGCCGATGTTCGAGTCGAACTCACATTCGGCTCAAACATCGAGCCCAACACTATTCCTAATCCAAGAACAAGGCAATTTACCTAATGTCTTATGGCTTCCATTCACACCAACAGGTTGTGTTGGCCTGTGCTGAATAAGTGTAGGACATGTAGCATTTATACAAGTTGGAAAGAAAAAAGCAAGTACTGCAATACATTTAAAAAGCGCACATTGATAGCCAACATCATCGCAGGTTTTGCACACAATAACACGCACTATGTGGTGTGAATGGGCACTAAGTTCCTAAAATATCCTCATTTGTTTGAATCATTATGTGTAGGGTTGAGGAGTTCAATTACACAATCATGTTTAAATAATATAACAGATAAATTAACAAAACAGTAACGAGAGCTAGCTTACATTTTAGCTATTTTAATCACTATTTTCCTGCTTATGTCCTCCAGGATTACAGTAAATATTGTCTTGAACAGGTGCAGACAACTGCAACATTATTAGAACACATGATTGTCTCAGGATTAACTGCTGTGAAAAGAATGTAACAAATGTCTACATGCCTTGTGGATTTTATTCTCAATTTACCAACTTCCTACTCAATGAATGAACGGCCTTTGAATGGAAGCCTGTCTGTATTAGAAAAAAACTCTTTGGTTTAAAAAATAATGTATATATACAGCACTCCTTAATCGTTAAAAGTATATGAACTTGCACCTACTAATTTACAATTTTCCTGTGGAATAAAAAAATATTGAGCAATTGAGGAGTGCTGCAATCTTTTGGTTACATACTTCCAGTGGCGGAGTGGATTCTGCTTAAAGGAGAACTATGGGGTTAAAGCTTTTCCCCATAGTTCTCCTTAGGGTAACGGGAGGACACAAACTAGCTTCCTCCCATCACCCTAAGCTCAGTACACCGCGAGCTACCGCTCGCGGTAAACTGAGATGCCGCAGCTGAAGCGGATTCCGACAATTATGTCTGGATCCGCCCAGCTGCGTGAGTGACAGCTGGCTCTGCTTATCTAGAGGCAGAGCCAGCTGTACCCGCCCCCTCCCCCGTCTGATCCGCCAGTCAGCACTGGCGGATCGGAGCGGGGAGGGGGGAATCCATCCCCTCCCCTGTCACGGCAGAGAGCTGTGACAGGATCGGGAGGTGAGCGAACGCCGGTATGTGTTTGCTCACCTACCGATCTACTGAGCCGACCTGTGACAGTCTCATTGTTACAGGTCGGCTAGAACTATGAGGTGAGTGAAAAGCACTC
>NW_017307372.1:297064-302240 GCF_000935625.1 Nanorana parkeri
GGCGAGCCGGGTGTCCCCGCCCCCCCCCCCGTCTGATCCGCCAGTCAGCACTGGCGGATCGGAGCGGGGAGGGGGGAATCCATCCCCTCCCCTGTCACGGCAGAGAGCTGTGACAGGATCGGGAGGTGAGCGAACGCCGGTATGTGTTTGCTCACCTACCGATCTACTGAGCCGACCTGTGACAGTCTCATTGTTACAGGTCGGCTAGAACTATGAGGTGAGTGAAAAGCACTCGCCTCATAGTTCTTCTTAATGTAAGGCACCCAAGAGTAAGTGTACCTAGAAATATATATAGATAGATCTATATATAGATCTATCTATATATAGATCTATATATAGGTATATATATAGATCTAGATATATAGAAATATAGATATATATGGTCATGGCCAGAAATATTGGCACCCCTGCATTTCTGTCAGATAATTCACCGCTTCACACAGAAAAATGTTGCAATTACAAATGTTTAGGCATTCTCATGTTTATTTATTTCGTTTGTATTGGTATGACACAAAAAAAGTGGAGAAAAAAAACCAAACCTGACACATTCCAACTAAAACTCCAAAAATGGTCTGGACAAAATCCTTTGCACCCTCAATTAATATTTGGTTGCCCTTGGGGGAAAAAAATTATTGAAATCAATTTTTTACTGTAAACATCAATTAGTTTCTTACACCTCTCTACAGGAATTTTGGACCACTCTTCTTATGCTCCAGGTCTCTCAGATTAAGGGTTCCTTTTCCCAACTGCTGTTTTGAGATCTCTCCACAGGTGCTCTATGGGATTCAGATCTGGACTCATTGCTGGCCAGTCCACTACTCTCCACTACCATAGAGCCCCTTTTCATTCAGATGGCGACGTACAGTGCGTGCTGACACAGTTGTACCCTGAAGGTCAGCTTTAATTTGTCTGGAAGCTGATCGAGGGTGTTTATCCCCCATATGGACAATCATTTACTGGAATCTTTGATCCATTGTTCTCTTTCGTCCATGTCCAGGGAGCTTAGCTACAGTGCCATGGGCTGTAAACTGCTTGACAATGTTGTGCACAGTGGACACAGGAACATTAAGATCTCTGGAGATGGGCTTGTAACCTTGAGATTGTCCATGCTTTTCCACAATTTTCATTCTCAAATCCTCAGACAATAATTTTCTGCTCTTTCTCTTCTCCATGCTCCATGTGGTACACAGAGACACACAACAGAAAGCTTGAGTCAATTTTTCACCATTTTAACTTGTTGCCGGTGTGATTTCTATATTGTCAGTACCTGTTAATTGATACAGGTGAGTTTAATTACAAATTACAGGAGCATCACAAACTTGGAATGCAATTATTTCTTGCAATTTGGAGAAGGTGCCAATAAATTTGTCCAGTCCATTTTTGGAGTTTTGCTTGGAAAGTGTGAGGTTTGTCTTTTTTTTCCACTTTTTTGTGTCATACCAATACAGACAAAAGAAATAATCATGAGAATGCCTAAACTTTTGTAATGGCAACAATTTTCTGCACGAAGTGGTGCATTATCTGACAGAAATGCAGGGAATAGTAACTCTTAAGCAAACACACACCCGCACACCGCAGCCCTCCCTTCCGCAGCCCCATTCACCTATCGGCTAGCTTCCGAAGCTGACAGGTGAATGAAAGCAGCCAGGAGCAATAGCCAGATTGCTATTGGCTACTTCAGATTGCAATAGCCAATAGTAGGTTGGCTATTGAAGGCGCGCCTACTGAGCAGAGGAGTGGCCCTGAGAGAGAAAATTATCTCTTTGGTCCGCTCCTCTGCTCTGTGGGCAAGCACAATAACAAGCCTGCTGTGGGCTATTGAAATTTGAAATAGCCAATAGCAGGCTTGCTTTTTCTCCACCCTGTTTACATTCTGCTGCCCACTGCGGAATCCAACCACTGGCCTACAGCAAGATGTAAACAAAGAATTTAATTAGGAAAAAAATACATATAGTTGCTAAAGAAATTTTTAGTGTGCACCAAGCAACCAGCATTTTTTTAATGTACATCAAGCCACCGGAAAACAGAATGGAGGATTGATTTGTGTTGCTTTTGCCGGTTGCTTGAGAGTGTTGGTTGCTTGAATGCCGGATAATGGGGAGTTAACTGTATATATATATATATATATTCCTAATTTATATATGCAAAAACACAGCAAGCATCCATCTTTGCTAATTTAGAGCTCCAGTGCAGCATAACTCATTGTTCAAATTGTTCTCTATTACACAGCTTTACTGTTAAATATCTATTTTCCTTAGTGCAACAAATGTAGTTTACTTGCATTTTGTTACATGTTTTTATGTCTATATATGATTTCATGTACAAGTTCATTTAGCAATATTTAGTGTTATATATTCTCTCAGTTCAGGAGTTTAATTACAATACATAACATTGAATATACATTACATTACAATACATAACATTGAATATACATTACATTACAATACATAACAATACATAAATTGATGATTAAAGCACACCTATGTTCTCTGAATAAACACAAATAGAGGAGGATATTGTAGTTATTCTAGTTAAAAAGGTTGTAATGTATTTGTGCATTAGAGTATTTTAAAAGTGTCATGTTTAATGCCTATTCTGGTGCTCTCTGCTGTTTGCCTGTTACCATGGCAATCCAAAAATATGACAGGCTCAGTTGTCATTCAGTACCTCAATACAACAATATAACTGACACTAGACTGTACCACAATCTTAACTTTCTTATTTACAGCTGCATGTACAAGAAAAGCAGAGTCTAAATTGGACCTGTACTGAAATGTTAACATAAAGCTATCCTATTTTGCTGGGATGGACAAAAAGCAACCAAGGGGTTGAAATACATACACTTACAGGAAAAAATGGTGTTCTCCTATGTACTGGTCACATGTGTAATGGCCTGCACCAGCCATGCACAGCATGGTTAGTATAAAAAGGCATTTCTACTGAATGGAGATACAGTTAAATATTGGTTACTGATGCAGAACCTGGTGAGGGGGCTACAGTGCTGTTGTCCTTTAATATGACCCTGTCAGGGGTCAATAATAATAACAACAATGAAAGCAGGTTTATACATTTCTGCCTGTTAGCCCGTTTGTCAAAATTTTGCTCTGTAGCAAAGCTCCTGACACTGATCCTATTCCACACTTCCAGGTGTGAGGAATTGTATTTCCCCTGCTAGCCACAGTGGCTCCTCCCAGCCATTATAGTGACTGCAAGTGCGCAATAAAGTAATCATTTAAGGTAATGTGCTGGTTTAAAATTAATTTGAAACTAGGGTCAGGCTTTAAAGGCATGATAGGTACAGCTTTGATGCACTTTGCTATGACTTTAGGACCAGTAAGAGAGCAGTCCTTGCTTTGCTGATATCAGCTTGTATGTACAGAAAAAGGGACCCCAAAAGAAGAACCAGTTCTCTCAAAGTATTGTTGCATGATGCTGATGGTCATCAGTATTTTGTGCCTAGAGAAAGTGCTGACAGGGTCTGTGGGTCCTTTAGATTCCCTACCTGTTCACATTTTTGTTTTAATGTTGAAGGGCATATGGGCTGCTGTCAGTGTATTGGGGTGTGTACTTGTGGATCCTTTGCTCTGTGGGATTCCAGCCCATATACATTGCGTGTTGGGCTTCTGTCATTCAGTGTGGCCACTATAAACATAACAGGAATGGGTCAAGCAGAATGTTCATTATTTACATCTTTCTGCAGATCAGCTATTATCATGGTGTAGACAAGTCCAAACAACACAATCATATGGGCTATAATAAGGGATTAATCCCATCATGTGTCGTGACCTGCAATATTTGGCACAGATCAACAAAGGCTCACCGCAAGGGTACATAAAAAAAACAAGTCACCACTGCATCTATGGCCCTAGCCATAATATTTATACCTAATTTTAGGTGTAATTCATTAGCTGAATTTAGAATCTGTTTCATAATAGGCATACATTATTTTAATAGTTACCACGTATTGCAAACAGTGTTGTATGTAAGTTCTAAATCACTTGAGTGGGTTCACTTATGTTATGTTTAGTTTAAAGGATCTTTTTTGGATTTTGATCAAGCAGAAAAATGAGGAATTGTTTAGACAACACATTTCTTGGTATTTCTGCTACAGTATTAAAAGTGCAGCATTACTCCAGAAGCAAGATGCTATTCATCCAGTCCACTAACCACCTGAGTGATGCTGACACATTTTTACTGTAAAACAGTGTTGGTAATGATAAGCAAGGTTTAAACTACAGCTTAATTCATTAGGCTGTCTTTTTAACATCGCTTCTGAAAGATGAATCTCAGTGAGACAAAGAAATGAAAAATCCATTGAACAAGTGCACTTTGTGATTGCACTCAAGTGCTTTGTGTGAAAAATAGGTTAAGAATAATTCCAGAGACCATTAAACATCCCAAGGGTATTTCCAGCTGAAAGAGATACTTGTATTATACGTTTCTGTGCTAAATATTAGCTGTACTAGTGTAATTAGTTTAATTTACCACATGCAAGGTATACCAGTTTTTCAATAATATAATAATCTTTTTTTATAATGTACATTTTTAAAAAAATATAACTAATCAAGTAATTAAATATAGACATTTCAATAAGAGGTTTAAATGGATAGCTTAAAATGCACATCTTGTAGATATACCCTTCAGATTTTTCAGTAACTATGGGAAAGGTTCTGAAAAATTTTGGAGCATGTTTAAAAAGAGAAGATCAGAAGATGGTTTGGCTTCAGGTATGCTAATTATTTACACCAGTGTGACTCACAGAGCTTTTTATTGTGCTAAATTGTCATGGGAGGGAAATGTTTTAATAGCTCTTGGGCCACAACCAAACAAGCGGCTAAATAACCTTGAGCTTCAAATGTCAAGTCTGTAAGCTCAGAGCTGTTCATGTATGTGTTACATTTTTATAAGTGCATAAATGCTTTCAAAGCACAGCACAAATACCAGGGCCAGCAAGAGGGTGTTTCCAAGGGTGCCTGTGGATTGATTGATGTATTCCAAAATATTAACCTCTTTAGTATCCAAGAGATGGATTTTATCTACAGTGCATTAAAGTTTTTCTGGGGAATTGAAATGCATGTAACGCAAACTTCTTAGGATGTCTTGCCTTGCTATTTAATACAAACAACGTGTATATGTAACTGTGTGTGTGTGTTTAATGTGTATGTATATATATATA
>NW_017307372.1:303249-316764 GCF_000935625.1 Nanorana parkeri
ACTGCTCAGTATAAATGAGTACACCCCAGCAGATTTGTCAGAATACCTTTACTTTCCTTTCAGAATCAACATTTTCTATGGGACACTATACTACAAAATACTCCCACAAATGCAGGCCATTGATTGCAACCAAGATTTGTTAATTTTCACACACAAAAAAGTATTTTTCCTTACAAATTTATTCAAGACCATGTTGCAAAAATAAATACACACCAATGAAAGTCACAGGAGCAAAGCTAAATTTTAGACAACAACATCCTAATGAACAAGAATTCGACTACAGGTGAGTATAATGATTCAATACAGATTCATCCAGCAGACAGTTGATTATAAAAGGGCGTTACTTAAGGCCTTGTTCACACCAAGCGCGGAGCAGGTGCAGAGCAGAGCAGTTACAGACCGGAGCAAAACTGCGTCTAATGGATTCCAATGGTATTTTTAGCTCCAGTTCACATCACAGTGTTCAGTTCCAGAGCAGGTAAAACAACTGCAGCAGGCCCCATTTTACCTGCTCTGGAACGCATCAAACACGCCTGGAACGCACTGAAAGCCCATTTTAAACTAAACTAAAAAAAAATTCCCAAAAACGGCCCGAAACGCATCAAAAACGCAGCACAACCCACTGCACTGCTTGTGCAGAAACCTGAGTGGATCTGCTCTGCATTTGGTGTGAACAAGGCCTAACAAAGACACCCCCTTTTCATTTCATGCTGTCAGCAATGGCACCACATGGAAGAGAAATGTCACAGAAGAAAGGTGAATGCTACAAGATGATCATCAAAGCTTTACTTATCAGTCAGAATACTGGAGCAAAAGTGATACAGAAATGTGACAAAGGTGGAACTGCAACCATTTCACAGAGACGTCCAGGCCGTCCGTGGAAGTTAACACCTCGACAGGAGCGTCTTCCGATGAGAAGGGTTCAAGAAAATCGGCATGCAAGTTCACTGCAGTTAGCTAAAGAAGAAGAAAAGCCAAACTGGGGTGATTATTTCCCGCGACACAATACGTCGTGCACTGCAGAGGAATGGCATGCTTGGGTGTTGTCCACGAAGGAAGCCTCTTCTAAAGCCCATGCACAAAAAAGCCCACCTACAATTTGCCAGGGCCCATGCTGAAAAAGAAGAAGGCTACTGGGACTCTGTACTCTGGAGTGATGAGACCAAGATCAATGTTTTTTGAACTGGTGGCTTAAAAAATGTATGGCATCACAAAGGTGAGGCGTACAAATACAAATGCATGGTGTCTACAGTGAAACATGGTGGTGGCAGTGTCCTTCTGTGAGTCCTGCTTTTGTCGGGGAGCTGCATTTCATTGATGGTATCATGAATTCACGGATGTACTGCTCTATATTGAAAGGGAAGATGCTACCAGCACGTCATGTTTACCAAAATGACTATGATCCAAAACATACATCTAAGGCCACTGTTGCATTTCTGAAGAAGAACAGGGTGAAAGTGATTCAGTGGCCAAGTATTTCTCCTTATCTGAACCCATTCGAACACCTATGGGGAATTCTGAAGAGACAAGTTGAGCATCACTCTCCATCCAGCATCCAGGCTCTAAAAGAGGTCGTTCTCGAAGAATGGAAAGCTTGCGGTATACTGAGATGCCGCAGCTGAAGCGGATCCCGACAATTATGTCTGGATCCGCCCAGCTGCGTGAGTGACAAGTTCATTGTTTGAAAGTTTTCAAACAGTGCCAGAATGCTACTAAGTTTGATCACATGTCCTTCCCTTCACACCATTTTCCTTGACAGGTCTGTTTTAGTTGGCCTATATGTCACTGTTGCTTAGCAACCTGTTGGCTGCATTGTTAAGTATGACTTTTTCAGCATGCCATTTTTGTTCCACATACTCTTGCTACATTAAATTTCTGCATCAATTTATCTGTATGTTAGCAGATATAAATGTTGGGTTCCTGCTAATTGCATAGAGATATATAAATGATTAGGATTGATTTTAAGAGAAAAGGTCACAGTTGGGCTTGTATAAGAATCTGAATATTCAGTTTTCAGATTGTATAACGCTTACAGTGATCCTGCATTCCATTTTAAAATATTAAAGAAGCAAAAGTCCTGCCTAAGAACAGACAACAAAAAATATTTGTTACTTTTATTCCCCTTAAAGCTCTTTTGGGCACTTGGGATTTATTTGTTGTTGTGTATTGTCTGGTTGCCAAAGCTCTACAAACTGCCATTCCCATCCTTACAACTTTACTGGCCACTGTTGGTAGTCTTACTGGACAGAGGGTTGTCAGTTGATGGAGCTTTGATTAGCGAGTCAAGCACCGGTTGCAAAGTGTAACCCAATCAGAAAGCAAAAGAGGATAGGCTTTTCTGTCTACCCTGTTTCCCCGAAAATAAGACCTAGTACAATTTTTGGAGCGCGCGCAATCGGCGTGTTTATGCATGGCGTGTTTGTGGCGTGTTTGTGAGGTTAGTAAATCAACCCCAGTGTCTTATTATCGGGGAAACACGGTAATTGCAATTTTCAACTTGCAATATCTGCTATCAAGCAGGACTTTTACTTTTTAAAGTTTAGGATGGAGTAGAAATTTTACTAACAACTTTATAGCTCTTGACTGGACATACATGTTTAATTGTTTATATAGGCCTATCTGCTACCTTGTTTATGCTCCTGGGATGGATTACAATCTCAATACAATTTAGTGAATTAAATCTGAGATTGTAGTCCATCACGGGAGGGAGCTTGGAGCGGTGGCTACTTTACAACACACACAGGAACCATGGGGAACAAAAGTAGCCACCCACCAGAAGGAAGGACAGTGTCAGTACTAATTCAGAGATGATTTGAGAAACTACAGCTGAGTAATACACACATAAGGTACATTTTTGTTAATAGGGTGCTTGAATACATTTTTAGGATCTAACTTCTGGATTTAGTGTCCCTTGAATTCGTCTCTGGTTGCACTTCCATATCTGCCCTATGCCATCCTTCAATCCAGCAAAAGAAATACAGGTCTTTGCCAATGATAAAGTATTAGTAAGTGAAAAGAAGTTTTTTTGGTAGTTGGTAGGTAAAAATAATTATTGGAAATCAGGTGAGGCAAGCCTATGAAAGACTGCAAGCTGTGCATACTGCACTCAAGCTGTCTGCCTACCCAGCGTTGTCAGAAGAAACACAAATAATTGTACCCCAGTTATGAAATTATCAAATGAAAACCTCAGGCATGCAATAAATATAACTTTTTTCTATCTTAAAGGGGAATGTAATAGAAAACAATTGTTATCATCATGGATTTACTTTTATTTTTGTGTTTTTTTAACCTGACCCTGTGTTTAGACATTTATTTACCAAGCAATTCTTGATTTTTGTTTGTCTTTAGGGATAGGAAAGTAGCCTGGATAAACAGAAATAGAATAGTCATTTTAATGCCCTTTAAATGTAATGAGAGAATAAACAATGTCTGTGTGAGTGAGGAAAGTGAAACCTTTTGCATTGTAGTTTATCCTCTGATTCAGGCAGCAAATCTAGGTGAACTGTCAGTGTGGGGGTATCCAAGGAGTCACTCTATCAGCTTAGATCTCCCACAAAACCTTTCATTAAAGAAACATGCCAGAAAATGCAGTTTCTAATCAAATCAACAGTTTCTAGTATGCGTCTGAAATAAATGTGTTGTATCAGTGAATCTATGATTCAGTTGCCATTTTAAAAAACATTTTACAAAGAGCAAAACATGGAAATAGTAACTATGGATTTCTGCACAATTTGGTCATGGGTTGAATTATATGACAGTCTTTCATTGTCAACGCACACTGCTCTGGATGGTAAGATGATTTGTTTACCCAGAAGTTTAGTTTAGACAGTATTTCCAGACACATGCTCTAAGACAATACTGTTATACATATACATATACATATACAATATGCTGAAGGAATCAAAGCACAGCTGACCGTGCACATGTTTTATGATAATGCGGCAATGTCAAGTGGCATGAAGCTTTAAAATTGGAGGGTTGTCCTCTGATTGTAAATGAATACATTTAAACTTTCTGTCAGCCATCATATTGCTGTAACTGACACCACACACTTATTTGGCTTGAGATGTGCTATGTCAAAGGGTAACAAAATATGAAATACAGTACTTGCAAAGAAGAATGCTAAACAATGGCTACATTTGAAAAGTATTCAAACTTCAAGCATAACTTTATTTGCATATATTCAAAATGCCAATTTAAAAAAAAAAAACCTGTTATGAGACAAATATGGAGAACACCATTGCTGAGCTCCTGCTTAGACCATTATTAGGAGTCCTTCTCTGGGTTGACATTTTAAGTTGTTTTATATTATGGAGAATGCCACAGGAAGTATAGAAAATGCAAAGTTACCAGGTGGGTCAGAAAATGTGAAGCTAGCAGGTGGGTACGCACAGAGTTAAGAATTATGGCTGAGAGATCTTACTTTGGAAAATCCAATACTTATATGAAGGCAGGGGCTGAATCAGCATCCCAGGCCCTACCTATCAATAAAATATTACTTTTGAATGCACTGACTCTTTAAAGCCTGTTATTTGTAGTTGTTGAATAGCAGTTACCCAAATACCATTTGTAGCATTTTGACTCTCTGTGCTGTTTGTTAAAAGGTGTCAAGACTTATCAGACATAGGTATCACTTATGTCACATCGTACATCTGCCTCTTCTGGCTGCCCAACGTAAAACTATTCCCCTCCAATGTGCTGCTTTGTCAAATGACTCCTATGGAATTCAGTATACAATTTGTGTTGTAGTCAGTGAAGATCTTATATCAACAAAAAATGCCTTTAATTTTTCATCAGTTTTTTGACTTGGTTATTATAATCTATTTCTCAGTCTACACTATATGATGGACTGCCTTAAATATAGGGTATTTTATTCTATTTCTGTTATATGGTTAACATGATGGCAACCCTGAGCACAAACACGCAGCAGTGTCCTAATCCTATAAAAAATGCTAAAGGCAGTGTACCAGAAAATGTGCAGATTTACAGTAGTAGCTCCTTATGACTGAATGCTTTAAAAATAAGAAGGGTAGATTAGCACTTGTCAGCTCTTCAGCATTGCATGTGCTGCTCTGTTCTAATGGCAGTGTCTAATGAAACATGTTTCCTTACAATAATAGCCAACTAAGATAAAAATGTGTGATTGTTTAGAAGGTTCTACTAGAATGCCACTCACTGAATGCTCTGACATTTATGTTGCCTGTTTTAAAGATGAAGATGACACATTTTATAATGCCGATTTAAATTTCACAAAACCAGAACTGATAAACGTTCAAATCAGCTTTGATAACAGAATTCAGACTGGGGGCTCCCAGGAATATAAGGTCCGTTTTTTCCACTGCAACTCATGTCAATTTCCTGTATATACTGCTGACAATAGGATGCAGTAGTCTTGGTATCAATCATGTTGAAATATGTAGAGCCTGTGAGATCTTGTAATGTAAAAGATATAATAAAGCTACTGATGCTCTGTAAGAGATATATGGCCTACGTGCAGTGGTTAAAAATAAGAGATGTGATATACTAGTGAACTATTCGTTGAAGGGCTTTAATTTATACAAATGTAAATATGGCTGCCATTTAGCACTATCAGTTCTCTTACAATGGGAGTGGCAACCAAAACAGAAATGTGCTCTTGATATTGATGAAAGATGTTTCATTTTATTTTCTATCCAGCATCCACTTTATTAAGTACATCTGTCTAGTACCATGTAGGACTCTGCACAATTATCACCTGCCTGAAGTTATTGGTGCACCTAACTTAACCCTGCCTGCTTTGCATTTTTGTGGTAAAGCACTGTATACTAGACATGTGCACTGCCAAAAAATTTGTTTAGTTTCGTTTCGTTTTAAATTCGGATTTGTGTTATTTAGTTTTTCAGGATTCGGGTGTGAAAGTCAATTCGGATTCGTAATTTGGATTCGGACGAAATTCGGTAGCGTTAGTACGAACGTTCGTTTCGTTTTCTGTTCTTATTCGTTTCTTATTCGTTTCGTTCGTTCGTTTGCTGCAAAAGTGACATTTGAGGGGGAAAAAATATTTTTCTCCTTCTCTAATGTCACTTTGCTCCAACGAACGAAACGAATAAGAAACGAATAAGAACAGAAAACGAAACGAACGTTCGTACTAACGCTACCGAATTTCGGAAATGGAAATTCGGATTCGTTTGCATTCGTTATGTCTGTAATTCGGATACATCCGAATGTCCGAATTTCCAAAAATTCGTCCGAATTTCGATTCGGAACGAAACGAATCGCACATGTCTACTGTATACTATGAACTAAGGACATTTTGTCTTATAGAATTGTCATTATTTGTTGCATTTCAATACTGTCTCTTGCATCCATGTGCTATCTACGTGCAGTCTTTCCACTGTTGGCTGCACTTGATTACTTAGGACGTGTTTCCTAATGATGTCAGCATTGCACGGTTAGAGTCAGCATAGCCACTTGTAGTCGTGTTCACTATTACGGCATCTGACAGGTTGAAAATGAAGAAGAGCAAATAGAAGCAAGGGACATGGACTAGTCACCCTGTAACAGGAAGTGCCTGAACAAGACAGGCTCACTAAATATTTCAGTAAAATTTGTAAACTAAAAACATTTAATTAAAAAGAAAAAAAAATGAACATGTTAAATAGTATGTGAGACTGTAGTCTCTGGGTTTAGATCTACTTTTAAGACCTACAACCCATATAATAAGTATTAAACTTATGGTGCAAACATCAAATATCAACTTGTCATCTGTAGGTATGTTATAGCAGATGTTAAAATTCATCAGACCAGGCAACATTTTACTTTTAAGTAAAACAGTATTTTATTTTTTTAAATTACTTTTTTACTGTATTTTAGAAAACAGATGTGGTAAGCTCTCCTTACCTACTATATTCTCCAGCACTTACCCATCTTCTTGCTTCATCCAGTGCCACTGTCTTATTTTGGGCTGAACAACAGTCAGCATCATTCAATCCATTTCTTGTGAGCCTAGGTGGTTGATTTACTAACCTTATAAACACACCACGAACATGTATACACCTCTGTAGTGTGTTCCCTCCCATCATGATCTATGGGTGGAATCTAAACACCTTTGTAGTGTGTACACACCCAGCAGGTGTGTTGTGCAAAGCCCTGCCCTGAATTGCAAGGTGATGTTGTGTAAATTAGCTCTACATTGTGTTGCTTGCGTTGATGAATGCAGGAATGTAAATGCATGAGCTAACCATTTTTGTCTAAACTGTGAAGCAGCATTATATATGCATCATGTGCATGATTTTTCCATAAATGGCATTAGTGGAAATATGCTTATAGAGACTTTTTGGTTGATGAATACGCTTTGCTGTGTAAAAATCACAAGCACCTGGTGCGTGCGTGTGTTTAGGTTAGTAAATCACCCCCTAGACATCACAAAGCCTGGGCTCACAGTACTCTAGGACTTGCCAAGGATGAAGAGGAAGGACCAGTCAGAAGACTGCAGGAAAAAAAATCAAGGGACGAGGGTAGGAGGTGGATGTGGAGGATTAATGGCTTAAGTTCTGTTTTCAGTATTCTGTTCTTAGTTTACTGGTGTCTTTGGTGGTTCAACTCATCCTTATTAACACAATATTTTGTGCATTTTGGTGTCCTTGCACACAGTACAGTGGGGTTTTTTTTCATTAAGTTGTGAACTTCTGTTAATTTCTATAAGTCTAGCCATTCTCCTCTGACCTTGCTCATTAGGGCCTCATTCACGTGGGAAGCAAAAGGATCATAAAAACAGATGGTCGATCTGTGTTTTTACTGCACCCCCCAACCAACCTCCTAAAACCTAACATGGTGGTTGCTTGGTATGTTTACTTGCCTCGACCACAATGCTTTACATCGTGGCTAATTTCTCGCAGCAAGTGAAGTTTGGCAGGCAGTGTTGCATGTCAAATGTGACCATTGCAGTCAAAGGGAACTTGCTGTGTGGTATTGCAATGCAAAATCTCCACCTCCAACCATCTGTCAACCTCCCTCTGAAAAGTGATCCACTGCAGATCTCTTTGCATGGGCCACTAAAAGTCCAAATGGATGTAAACCGTGCCTTAAACATTTTGCTTCCACAGAATTGCCATTAAGTGGATATTTTTTGTGTTTTGCACTATTTTCTGTACGCTTTAGACACTGTAATATGTGAAAATCCAGAAGTTCAGCAATCTAAGATGCTGTAGCCACCAAATCTGGCATCTTTGCACAGTCAATATTACTTACATCAAACATCTTCTCAATTTTACTGTATGGATAAACAACAAATGCTCTGAACCTGTTGACTGCTTTTGCAGATGGAACCAGAGGGGAAGCATCTCTACTAACAGAAGAGAGAGAGGGGAATTTATCTAAACTGGACCAGACAGAATCTGGAGCAGTTCCTTGTGGCAACCAATCAGCTTCTCTTTTTCATTTTCAAAACTTAACTGAACAAAATGAAGAGAGAAACTGATTGGGTACTATTGGCAGTTGTCCCAGATTCAGTCTGCTCCAGTTTTGATCAATTCCCTCGAGTCCCTTTTCTCAGTCATTCAGGTTTGTTTGCAATTTGATATTCTACAGGTCTGTGCACAGGCTATTTACCTTATAGTAATGCGCCTTTTAAAACCACCTTACTTTCATTACCTACTAGGTGTAAATATTTATAGTTGCCTGATTTTATTCTAAGCATAATGCATAAACAAAAAAATGACATGCAAAAACACTATGCATGCTCTTTAAGTGGGTGCAAGGGGGCACCTGAACTGCAGTGATGTGTCTCCTCTCTTTTGTGAAATTACACTTCTCCTCTAACAATAAGTCATGTACCATACAGTCCTGCATGTCTGACAGGTGTAAAGAAGTGATTTATCAGTGTACGTTTGTCAAAAAGCCTAAAAATATAAGGGCTGCCATTTCTTATCTTACCTTCTGAAATGCTGCTTTCTTGACTGTTATGGTGTTACTTGGGCTCCAAAACTTTCTGGGTCACTGGCTTGTTACAAAAATAGAGATAAGGAATTCTGAGTTCTTGCTGACTTTTATTTGCTGAATGATTGCTCTGGGTCTGTGACTTAATAGTTTTAAAGCTAGACATCAGTAGCAGCCCACATATATGTCTTATGGTATATGTACTTAAAGGTGGTATTATGGACGTGGAAAGAGCATTTACTCTGTGTGCCATGTAGGGATGAGGGGGCCTGTACCTATACCGCTGCTTAGTTATATAAAGAAGAAGGATTGATTAGGGAAGATTAAAGTGTGGATGACTGCCACAAGCAAAATGTATAACTCCAAGTCTAACCTTAAAATTAATTATTTGGAATAGTAGTATTTCATTTTTCTTTTATTGCTTTTGAAATCTGCAATGTGCAAGCAAGCAAATAACCAATTACTTAAATCTACACTCTGAAAACTAATTTGAAAACTATAATTCACAGTTCATATTATTATAATAGCTATTCATGTGGTTTCTTTAAACCGCATACAATAAACTGAAAGGATCTTTCATCTGTGACAATCTACCAACTTCATTGTATTTCCATAGCAATAGGAGCATGGAGTGACACAGGCAGAATTTATTGCCTGAAGATTTATTTTCATAGAGGAGGAACTGTTAAGAAGCTGCGAGCGTACTGCTGAATATAGGCTCATGATGTTAACCCACAATCTCTCATTCGAAAAATTAATTCCCTGATAGATATCCTCAGGAAAAAATGTGGCTCTCTAAATACTGTTGTCAAATTTCCAGCAAATATTTCATTGTAGTTCACAGGTAGTTATGCTGTTTTCGTATAATATTTAATGAATGCATTGGCAAAGCAACGATTAGTTCCTTTTTATTTGAGTCCTATCATAGCAAAAAAGATTGTATTTTGGTAACTATATGGGGTTAATACCTATAATGATAGTATTCAATATATGATTTTCCTGATTTCACAGGTCTACGTTTATATTTTTTGCCACCCTTACATGCAGGCTAAACTGTCTAGCAAAAATTACATTTTGTGGAAATTATTGTACAGAGTGCTTGCAGCGGTCAGCTTTTATTCATGTTTGTGTAAACCTTTCTTCCCCCTCAAAAATCTTACTGTGACTGCTTAAAACTGTTAGCTGGAGTTGGGCTATATTTGCCACTTAAAGTCCATTTAAAATTAGACTAATTTAGACTACCCTGTCCACATGGTGACAAAGCTGCCACTGTTTCACTGCTTTACTTACAGTTTTGTCTTTGTACTACAGGAAGTGGAAAATCAGTAGTTACGGGGGAGTTCTCAGAAAAATGGTGGACTGTATCAAACAACATTTTTGCATTTTCTTATAGTTCTACATTACTATATGTACAGGACACCGGGGCTGGGTCCTGGAAGGACGCTATATTTCCCCTCTGTTTAGACTGTGGTCCCTTTAAAGGATGAGACGGGGTTAACTCACCTGCTGGAGGAAGAGTGTGTTTAAAAGACAGGAAGTGGTAGCTAGCAGGTGAGGAGTAGTGTGGAGGAGGTTGGAGAGTGGGGATCTGTGTACTGCTGTGAGCTTGAATGTCAGTAATCTTGCTGGAAATCTGTAGACTGGGAAAGTTACCCTTGAAGTCTGGGACTGTTTAAACTGCGATTGCAGCTCTGAAATCTTCATGTCGGTGAGACTGTTCTTTTGAGTTGCTGTTTGAGTTGGCCAGCTGATCAGTGAAGATGAACTGTTTTGTTATTTTGCTGCTGTGAAGCTGTTTCAGTTAATAAACTTTACTTTATTTGCAAAGCCTGTGTCTTTCGATCCTGCTGGATTCCCCTAACATTACATATATGTTTTGTTTGTTTTTTTTCATTCAAGAAGAACATGGGGCTCACAAGTAGTAGGCTGGTGTTTTTAAGTGTAAGGCACCATGGTTCCTTCCCCTAGTGATGATAAGAATGAAATGGAAATGTGCCCATATGGCATGGGGCCTGGACATTTGCAGTCCTCCAGCCTGTGTGACTAGTGTGTAGGACTTGTCATCTAGCAGGGATGGCACTTTGTTTATAAACAAATAATAATATAACTGTAAGGGAAAATACAAAGTATAAAACAAAAGTAAAAATATACCAGTAGACTGCATTGTTTTAGCAGATCAGGCAAATCACTGACTGTGTGGATTTTCAAAGCTTGCTCATCTCTAGAGCCGACTGTAACAGTTTACTGCTTACACATGTTTCAGAACCTAATGATTACAGTTTCTTTAGTGCCCTCATTCATCATGTCTTATCTGAAGCCAACTGAATTGAGAAGGCTCAGAGGCAAGCTTTATTACATGACTGCCACCCAGGAACACTTGACTGGTAAAACCATTACCTGATCCACTGAATAGACTGCTAGCAGTGCCTAGAAGATAAAATACTAGACAAGCTTTTACATGCAGAATGTTTCAATTATGCTTGCATACATCTAATGTTATAATTAGCATGACAAAGTGGATCTATTTTACACAGGAAGAATGTCAATGGAATTGGTATGATGCAGAGTATTATTTGTGTAAGTGTAGAAGCTGGTGAAGAACCATAAGTATTATGCAAGTGGCACATTGTTTGATTTCTTCCAACACTTCTGTAATAAATGTAACAGGAGTGAGAGGAGTGGAGGAGGAATGGAAGGAGGAGGGGTAGGCTGCTGGAGCACTGAGGATTCATTGCCTGAAGGCTGAAGCTGCATCTTCATACACTTTTCTCTATAAGAGATCTGAAAAAAAATAATTCATGGCTAAGTGTACACATAGAATGGCGTTAAGATCTTACCTAATGTCTCTCCTAAACGTGCATACACTTTTACACTCATAACCTTTGAGAGTGTATGTGCTTGGCTTCTTGCTGGCAATGGAGGATTACTATGTAACCTCAACATATTGCCTAGCCTACTCATAGACTTTTCTAATTACAGTGGTATACTTCTTATCTGCTAGGAGTGTCCATAATTGAAAGAATATTTGATTATTTAAAATGCATGTAAAAGCAAAATAAATGAAAATCTTTTCAGTACCAGGGATGAGTTCAGGTTCAGTTTGGATTTGAGTTCATCTGAGCACAAGGAAGCTGTCAGTGCCGAACCAATCCGCTGTGACCCAACAGCTTTTTCCAGGTTCAGATGAACTTAAGTTTGGACCAAACCCAAGCTCATCCCTATTCAGTTTATCTCCTCAATACATGCACATTTTGCCATATTTTGTCTCATTAAAAACACTGCACGTAGAGAAAAATATTTGTTAATCTGCTAGAAACTCAGTGAGCTCCTAACTTTCTATTCTCTCTGTCTGTGCTGCATTTATCAGCCCTGCCAGGTTCACATTTGTGGACTGGTAAAACCATTACCTGATCCACACCTTCTCCCTATTTTTTGGGGATAAGAGAGGGTTGGTGCTCTGTAGTCCTAACACAATTCCTGTCTTGGGGTGCTAGTCCATTGATATCCAGTGATAGCCCAGTGAGTGGGTGTTGTCCCTCTAGGACAGGACGTGTTTTGCTGGTAACAAGGTCAACAGCTAAGGACTGAAGCTGCGGTATAAAACATTTTTGGTCTTGGATTTAGATACAATTTAAACCTGACAAAATAAATGTTTGATATAGATGATAGACATCTTCTGTTTATTGGTATTATTAATGTAATGGAAGATTGGTTCAAAAGATATTAGGAGACTCTACCATTTAAAACTATTTTACAAATGTAAGGTTATCAGTTGTAGAATAAGCAGTTAAAGATGGTCTTTGGTAGATGCTTTACTGAAAGGTGAGGAATAAAATTTGAATGTATCAGAAAGAAATGCTCATTATAGCTTCTTGGAGCTAAGAGAAGATAAGACATTGCTGGAAATTGAGCTGCATTGTAGAAATTGAATATTTTTTAAATTTAAGACCCTAAAATATGGGACAAATAGCGGTCTTCCTGACAGACTAGTGACAGCCCATCTATAGGAATTCTGCATAATATAGAAATATGAATAATATAATCAAAAATATATACTAAAAAAACAATATATGATCAAATAAAAATAGAATATTATGAATAATGTTATTTGTGTTCGGAATCCATTTGCCATAAAGGCGAGTAACCCAATACTGACCTGAGGTGTGCCTTGATCCGGATGGACAGTATGCCAATGAGGGGGCATACTCTGTGAAATCTTTAAATGAAGGGACCGGGTGGGCGGGTCATGCTGACGAAGGCCGTGCCCAGGTGAGTCTACCTGCCCCTTTTATGTGTGAGAGGAGGGAAGGACTCCTCCCACAAATACAGGCTAATCAATTAGCCTTCAAACTTGTGTTCGGAATCCATTTGCCATAAAGGCGAGTAACCCAATACTGACCTGAGGTGTGCCTTGATCCGGATGGACAGTATGCCAATGAGGGGGCAAAAAGCAACCATTTAGGAATATATTTATTTAACAGTATTAATTAGCCAACTTGGAAAATGCATCTGCCATCTCCACATGGGGATCTGGTATGTACCTAGTGAAGCAGGACGAGTTCCACCTGCCCAAGCTCTTGATGACGTGTGCGGGGACAC
>NW_017307372.1:318713-335170 GCF_000935625.1 Nanorana parkeri
CCCCCCCCCCCCCCCCCCCCCCGTGAGTGTGATAACCAACTCTAGCGACACCGACCCCGCGACCGTGCAGCGTCACCCAGCATGCCGTGTATGGGTACAGCCCCAGTATATGTGAGTGAGGGAGTGAGCCACAGCTGACCGTGCAAGCAGTCGATGCAGATACGAAGTCAGGCGCCCTCTGCTGGCACGGGCGGGTATGCGAGTAGGAGACCACGTCCCAGAACTCCACCCGTGCAGACAGAAGCTCCCCGCGGCCGGTGCCGCCGCCCCCCCCTAACCCACACAAAGCCCGATATGCGCCCTGCCACCGAGTGCCCCCCCCCCAGCAATGAGGCGACTTGACGAGCCCTGATAGTCAAGTAATGAGACCGCCAGCCGCCGGCGGCGTTACCTGAATCGATATGTCCGAAAACCGGAAGTAACGAAAATCCCGGAAGTGACGACCGTCCGTACCGAAGCTTCCTAGGATGCTGACGAAGGCCGTGCCCAGGTGAGTCTACCTGCCCCTTTTATGTGTGAGAGGAGGGAAGGACTCCTCCCACAAATACAGGCTAATCAATTAGCCTTCAAACTTAACAAAGCTGGGTATGCAGAATGTCTTAAGGTGCCCACACACCTTGCCATAATCGTACGATAATCGCGGGGAAATCCCCCGATCGTACGATTATGGCTCACCTACATGTAATTATTCAGTATAGAGGCACACATGCAAGCGATAATTAGCACTTGCAGGCCTTGGAACCATTTGCCACAGTTAACATTCCGCTCCCTTATTATGTTACTACAGTATATCATGGAGTTTGTGGAGTAGGAGATTTACTTTCCTTACTGGAAACACAGCTGCTTTTTAATATTTCACATTTATCATCTTCACACCTTAGAGTTTTTCCTATTGTCACCTAAATGACAGGATATACTTTCAGGGTAGAACAGTACATTTATTCAGACCTCAGATGGCATTTTTTTTACTTTGAGACAGATGTACAGTATTTTTATGTAAAAACACAGTAGAAATTAATATTGTAACACATTTATTTACTTAAGGATTCATTGGTATGTATTTTTCATAATCAGCCAGAACAACTCTTTAACCTTATTTAATAATATTAATATCAGAATCATCGTGTGGCCAACTGTAAGTTGCACAGTGTATGCGACCACAGGATGGATATTTTAAAGGAGGCACAGAAAACACTATATATATGTTATCATATAGTAAATTAAAAGCCATTTCAAATGACAATTCATTGAAATACTTCCAAAAGCACATTTATATGTTGTCTTACTCTCTTTACAACCAGACATAGACGAGCTTCCATCTTCCTGTCTTACATGAAACTACAATATCCGTCTCACATGAAAGTGCTTGTAGCATCTGTCAACCTTTCACAAAGATAAGGGCTTCCTGTAAAATAAACATGGGCAAAACATTTTTCAGGGATTTTTTTTCCTGTGGATATAATGAATTGTCTGTTGTGGTTTATTCTGTATACAGGAGATGTCAATGATTTTTTTTAACAAAATGCATTCAGTAAAGTACACCTGCCATTGAATGAAAATGGCAAAATGCATAAAGCACACTGTGATGGACTCCCTGGCACCCCGACTGAGCACCTCCGTCAGTGATATGGCTTCCCAAATGGAACGTATTCCAAACCCTGTTACCATTACCTCAAGAATCAGGCAGCACTCATTTTGAGGTAAGCAGAATGACACAAGCCTTTATTAACACCAAGCATTAGAGTTCTATAGAAAGAAGCCCACCCCCTCCCGGTCTAGAACGAACCGGTATCAACCACTTTGTAGGAGGCTGCTTTGTCCCAATACACACTTCGAGCTGAGAGTCTAACAATGGGCTGATTAGTTTAACAGATAGGTGTGGATGGGGGATGGGGGATAAACAAAGAGTGCCTTCCCCAGCGTTAGCAATACACAGCCTGGATTTGTCACACACACCTAGAGGTGTTTGTGTGTACCTTTGTGGACTTCTTTTTTACCAAGACCATCTAAATAATGGGCCAATCTACCCTTCAAGTTTCAGTACTAACTCAGTGTCACAGGGAAGTCCACCCTCCCTAGTCTTTTACTATGACAGGCAGTCTTATGGCCAGTAGGAGAGAGGGAATAGGGTTACAAATAAAATTGCTAAAGGTATGTCCAGGCACCTATTGGTGCATATTTTCAGTTTACCACTTTGACATCTTAAATGTACATGCCATTGAACCAAACTCTACGCAAGCAGCTAAAGATATTTATTAAATACATAAAAGTTCAGTGCCTTACTTGATAATGACCTTACACGTCTGTGCAACCAGTTACTATTTGCTTAGGGGGTTATTCAGGAATGAGCCGAAGGATCCAGCTGTAGCTTCTGCTGATCCTTTGGCTAGCTTCGGCTGCCGGAGCCCTTCGGTTTAGCCGGACTGAACTGCTGCTGTACGGGCTATTCACTATAGCCCGTACAGCAGCCGAAGGCAGCCGAGCAGCTCAGCCGAGCTGAAGGCATATGCTTCGGCTTGACTGAGCCGAAGTGACAGCCGAAGCGTGGAGAAAGGTCGGCTGAAGCCGACTGATCTCCATGCAAATGACGGCTTGTAATGACCTGGGGATGCTGATCTGTCATTTAACATTAACAACTGGGTGTAGCCGGCCATGATGTCACGGCCAGCTCATCCCAGTTGTTATTCATTGGCCGTGACCTGCTAGAAGACTCTTGCAGGTGCCGGCCAATAAGAAACAGTTGAGCGGAGTTAGTTGTCACCGCTAGCTCTGTCCAATTGGTTTTATTTTGCCGACATCTGTCAGATGCTTCATAATGTGGTGGGAGTTCCTCGTGTGCGGTCGGGTCGGCGTGCGTCATTTTAACTAACGTGATTTATAACTACAGCTTTGATCACAATTAAAACTAATATTGTGTTTGTATGTCAGTATAATGTGTTGATGGTAAAAATAAGCAGTAGTAGCTATGTACTGTATATGTAATTATACAGTATATTAACTCTTTTTGTGGACTAGGTTTGATGTTCAATGCAGTTTGTCCAATGTATCTGTCCAGTTTGGATGCCACTTACAATGTTTTACTGTTTTTATAAAACAAATGGATTATGTCACATCACTTATAATTCTTATCTCTTATATTCATAATATATGTATGCTTAGCTGTAAAATGGTGCTTACTCAATGGTTCCCTCAGTATCCCAAATATAAAATATGAATGCTTTTCTATATGCTTCATGCAAACCTAATGTAATCAGAACTAAAGTATTCCAATTAATCTCATGCTGAGATAAGCAGAAACATGTTTTATTTGCAGCCCAGGATATACTGGGAAACTTCAGCATCTGATAAAGCCAAATTTCCTCTTGTATTATCACCCAAAATCAGTACAATCACTGAAGCCATGTGTTGTGGACAATATGCTAACGGATTGCATTTTTATAATTAATGCATTGTTATATGCAATCTAATAACTTGAATGTATGTTATATTAGTGTTAGAATTATATTGGTAACTTTTACCTTTTGACTATACAAGAACACCAACATACAAATCAAGATTTGTAATACAATTTGTGCAAAGGACAAACAAATAATTAAATGATTAAATAATCTAGGACTGTGTTACATACAAAAAAAATTAAGAGAAAACAGTCCTTTTGGTAGCAGATCTGGTCACTTATCCATATGGCAATGTCAGTTGGACACAATGCTTGGTAACAGTTTACAAACATTCAGCTGATAACAAGTAGAGATAAATGAACCAGGCAAAGTTCTCTTCACAGGAGGTTGGGCAAACCCAACCGGAAGGCTACTTTCCAAGCTTTTGTTAAAAAAAAGAGCTTGGGTAGCTGGGAATTGCCATGGGGTACATGTACCCATGCAAAAAAACAAAAAAAGTTCAACGGTGCGAGGGTCTTTTAATGCAGCTTAAAAGGTAACATTCTTGAAATAACAAGCTTGGGATATCTTAAATTTCCATGCAAAGTTACAGAACAGCATGAGTTAAACCTTTAAAAGTGACATTAAAAATAAAAAAATACCTACACTAAATTGCAGATCCCCAGCTGGTTACTGGTGGCACATTGGACCCTGTGCCTATTTGTTTACATACAGCTGGGAATCTGTATTTTTTGGTGGGAGTGCGACTGATCAGTATCGTCTTTTTGTGGGAATGAGTAGGGGTACTAATGCACCACTGTACTAATTTCCCTGGGGGGTGGATATCTCTTAGCCCCCTGATTATTAAAAGGTCTTCCAAAATCAACCTGCTGCCCGATGATGTTCACCCACCACATTTCCTCTGCAAGATGACAGATCCTCAGCCAGGTGCTGTATTAAGCAAACAGGCCGGGGTCCTGTGATCCACCACAGACCAATTATGGCCATGACAATATTAAGTCAATGACACCATCCAGAACTCCCAGCCTGTTTGTTTATAAAGACCAGCCAGCTGGGGATCTGTGATAGACCTCTGTTTCAGATTACTTTGTTCCTATCTTAACCAACATGAGAGTATAGCAAAAAAAAAACCCTACAAACTGCCAATCTAACAAGATTATTTGCCAAATAAATCAATACATAAACGGAATAAACAAGCATATAGTATGTGAATTAATGTACCTGTTACCTGTTTGGTAACACCTGAAAGCCAACAGGCAATCGGATGGAACAGCTAGCGCTGGTGGGAAATGTGGTAAACTCCATGGTATACAGGAACAGTGCCAAACACTATAGCAATATCTCATTACTAGAGTCATCAAGAGATGAAATAGAATCCACCATGGCACCAAGGCTTGCCAAGGTTCAGTGATTTCATTAAGTGGAAGAAGAGCTGGTATGCAAAAGATAAAATTTTTGTGCAGATGAAACATACACATTATCTTGTGTGATGAAAGGCTACCTGCCAGAAAATTAGCCCAAATTCATTTAAGTTCCACTTTAATAATATAGTAGAGAGCAACATTTAAAATGCAGCAACCTATAGTAACCAGTTTCAGTTAGTCTTTTGCTGTCTGATTACAGTAAAATGAACTCTGGCTGTTTTATGATTACTACGGATTTGTGCAATTTACATCTGATCCCCTCTTAGTACTGTCTACCCAGGTCTGGCATATATGATATATTATATGAAATTTAATATAGAAGCATTATTAAAGCTGCCAAGTCTTTTAAAACATATTATTTATGAAAACTTGGCTCAACATCCATTTGTCTCATCCCTAAACAATATGGTTAAGACCTACAAATAGCAACAGAAGTCACTCATATTCCGTATCAGCCCATGCCTGAAATTTACTCCTTGTAAGGAAGAGCTCTTAGTATTGTGGAAATTCTTTCTGATAACCCTGTGTGCCCTCTACAGCCAATCATAGATTATTGTTAGCATTTTAACAATAGGTGCTGAGTGGCCCTGATGGGCTTTTTATTTAAAGGGAATCTGTCATTTCATACTACAGTATTGTAAAGCATCCTAAAACACAATTAAAATATTATTTACTTTTTACATTTTGCATTATGAAGTAATTAGGGGTGCAAAATCTGAAACAATTGGTGCCTTTCATTTAAATCTCCAAGTTTTTTTTTCTCTCGAAAATCTGCATAGAGATGGAGCTCTTAACACTACCATGAGCCTGGATACTGCAGATAATAATTCAGCAAGCTTAAGCTCAGGGTACATTTTGCACTTCATTGACGCATTAATCTGGACACTGTCAGACACAGACAAGTGGAAACATGTTAGTGTGACTGAATGAACAGCTGCATATCCTGATACTGTTTCATTTATGACAGTGTTATCAGTTTTATGTGTGCACTGTGGTGGCTTATGCACCCCTTTAGGTGGTCAGTGGGAAGGACAGGAGCTTATCAAAGCCCCTTTACATTGGTGATTAGTGTAAATGCCCCTGCTATATTGGTGGTCAATGTAAATGCCCTGTTACATTGGTGGATAATGGAAAAGTGCCCCCCTTACATTTGTGGTCAGTGGAAAAGATGCTGTGCTTTACAATATGATGTACATACACCAAGTCCTGCACAGGGTAGTCCGTCACAGATAAAAGAAAACCGTGGCGGCTTACAATCTAAAAGGGAGGGAGAAGAGATACATGAGGGGGTAGCTGTGAGGGGATGAATTGTTTTAGAATGTGATGGCTCAGTGGTTAGGTTGAGGTGGGATAGGCTTCCCTGAAGAGATGAGTCTTTAGGAAACGCCTAAAGGCAGGCAAGGTGGGAGATAGACGGACAGGTTGGGGTAAAGAGTTCCAGAGGATGGGAGAGACTCTAGAGAAGTCCTGGAGGATTTCTTTTTTTTTTAATCTGAAGGCTTACTGTGTAAAAGTGCCATTGGCTCTTCCAAGTGGCAACAACTACTCCAGGACTACTCCAATGCACCCTGTCAGGATAGAAAGAAGGTTTGGAGGAAGAAGCCATATCCTACTTGTTTAAAAGGTTCTTGCTCTGGGGCTGTTGTTCCCATCCTTGCTTTCATTAACATGGAAATATAATGCAGATTCATAGTTGTAAATGTACTGGTTGCATGCTTATTCTGAGTAACTGATTTGGTAGTCCAACCAAGGTGAGGACAATGTTTAGAGACTACATCTTTGTAAATAAGTCTACAATATCAAATCCCATTTTTTAGTCTTCACAGAGATGTTCCTTTGTATTCAAAGGAAATCACCCTACATACAGTATCTCCTTAGATTTTATGCATTGTCTTTGTTTGCGCTCTGTTTTTCATATTTACTATGATCACAGGAGCTTTTTATAATTCATTCTCTCTATCACTGCTTCTGCCTCTTCATCTATTCATTTTATTGTTTGGGGTTTTTTTAATGGTTTTTTTATGTTTGTTCTTGCATACAAGCTGCTAACTACCTTACAGCTTTCATGTGTATGTTCATAAATTAAATTTCCTGGCTGAATAATTAACTTATATAAATGTCATATGTTTAGAAGTAAATTATACAAATGATTATTAGTTTTTTGGTGACAAAAGCATTGAAAATCATTGTTTTTGCATATCCCATAAATATATCCCATAAAAGTGAACTGATGTAAATTTCCCTAGATTTGTTTAGTAAACATGAGGCAAAGAAGTACAAATTTTTATATGTAGGTAATTGACTGTGTTGTGCTCATATTACATTTTGTAAAATGTTACTAGGTTTTCTGTAAGGATTCGTTCACACATACAGTGCATACCGCACCGGACCAAAGCCAGTCACTTTTAGGGTCTCTGTTCACACCACAATGTGGGTTTGATGTGCGATGGGCTGTGATAAAGTGCTGACATACTGAATTTTTCTGCAGCACGCTGAATACCACTGGAAGTCAACTAACCATAGCGCAATTTAAAACCCGGCCACGCGGAGACACTTTGTACAATTCAAATACGTTTTTTAAAAGAATAAACAGCGCCTTGTGTTGTAGCAATGCAAATCACCATGACTCACCACTGTCACTCTGTGGACACCAGCCACGTGGGAAAACGTCTAGCGTGAATGAGCCCTAATGCATAACCTATACTATAATAAAACATTTCTGTGAGTATCTAGAGCTTCAGTCCAGTTCATATCTGTTGTAAAATGGTTAAAGCTCAAATCTAGCTCCTAACTTTTCTCACCACTGCCTCCTCTTCTCCCCAATGTTTTTCTTTATACATTCACCTTTTTCTGAAGTTGGTCATGTGATGCTGCAGGGTCCTCCTCCTCTTCTCTGGGCTGGGCCATCCTCAACGATGCAGAGATAACGTCAATGATGCAAAGATGATATGATGATGTCAGCACTGCTCTTAGGAAAATTACTTAGGAAATTCAGGGCACTGTGGTGACGCCCCCTCAGGTTCACAGTCTTTCCTTGGGTCTGATGGGTTATGTGATGCTGGATGTCAGGTAACCCAGAAAACTGGAGACATCTTGTGTTGGACATGTTTTAAGGTTTATCCCTGAGTTAGGCTTTAAAAGTCATCTGTCAGAATAAAAATATAGGATCTGCCAGTTCAGACATATTTTTGAAGATACTACGGTAGCTCTAGAACTGTCAATCTAAGCCTTGCTTCAGTACTTAGGGTCTATTCACGAAGCTGCCGAGGGCAGCCGAGTGAATGACCGATCTGAAGTGAAGTGAGCCGAACACTGTTCGGCTATTCACTTCAGGCTGGTACGGCTAATTTCAGCCGTACATCGGCTGAAATCAGCCGTACATCGGCTTGCTTCGTGTGGCTTCGGGTCCGAAGTGCAGAAGGAGTTCGACTCAGCCGATCCAACATCTGGATCGGCTGAGCCGAACCTCCGGCAGGCTACTCACTGCTGTTCGGGCTATTCTTACAGATCCCGAACAGCAGTGAGTGAATAGTCAAATGCCGCCGAGCGGCATTCGGCTTGGCTGTTCTGCTCGGTCCCTCAGAGGTACCGAGCAGAACAGAAAAACAGTGAAACAAGTTAAAAAAGTAAATAGCAAATGATTGTGCGGAGCTAGCAGTGACAGCTAGCTCCGCCCAATAGTTTCCTATTGTCCGGCGGCTCTGCTGCTGTCAAAAAATAACGAAAAAAAAAAACTCTCCCGGGCGCCCCGGGGGTCTCCTGCTCCCGGCCGCCAAGGAGAGAAACAGTGCTGTCTTTTTTTCTTTATTCTGGACGCTAGCATGTCAGAATAGAAAGAAAAAAAAAAAGATTTTTCCCATTGAAAAGCATTGGGACATTACTATTGGCTATTGCAAATTGAAATAGCCAATAGTAATGTCCCAATGCTTTTCAATGGGAAAAATCTTTTTTTTTTCTTTCTATTCTGACATGCTAGTGTCCAGAATAAAGAAAAAAAGACAGCACTGTTTCTCTCCTTGGCGGCCGGGAGCAGGAGACTCCCGGGGCGCCAAGGTTCTACTGAACCGAAGGGGTCCTGGGGCCGAAGCTAGCCGAAGGATCGGCCGAAGCTACAGCCAGATCCTTCGGCAGCTTCGTGAATAGACCCCTTAGTGATTCACTGACCTGCAGCAAGTGTGTAAAAAGTGAATAAGAACTCCCAAACTGCATATCTGTTCCAGGTTAGTGAACCATTTATTAGGAAAGCAAGGACAAGGATGACAGTTTAGGAGCTTTCACATAGACAGATATAGTAGATGAGACAGTCCGAAAGAGCCTCTGCAGCTGTTGCTAACATTAGGAAATATTAAGATAGAGATACAGAGGATGCTGCAGAGGACCAAAATCAGTGGGCAGTGAGCATACATAGAAAAACAAGAAAACACAAGAAGAAATAACAAGTATGCTGAACTCTACCACCAATAATGATTGCTTAGGCTATATATTTACTGATAATATGGTGATTGCTGGGTATTTTTTAATCTCTTCTGTAAATAGTTTCTTGTGCCACAGGATTGGTTTATTTGAGTACCAGCAATCTGTGAATTATTTCCTCTAGGATGTGCTACTAAATACCCACAACTGAAAATCTGCTTGTTTCTGAAAGATGATAATGAAAGCAACATTGGCAGTGTTTGATATATTAATAAAGCAGTGTGTGTATATGTGTAATATATATATATATATATATATACACACACACACACACACACACACACACACACACACACACACACACACAACCTGTATTTAGGGGAAGTTGCAGTAAGATCTTTCTTCACGCCTTTCAACTTTAAATTTATGAATAAAGCATAATCAGCTATAATAATAATAATAAGTAACCACTAAATTGGTGTGTCACTGCCAGTGAGTTATTTTAAATGTACAAGCTTTTTCTTCCCTCTTTGCCTCTTGTCAAACAGTAAAACACAGCAAAAATTAAAATATTTGTTTCCATTCACACATAATACATCATATGTTGCCATAGCAACAGATTATGTCATTGAATAATATGGATCAAAATTTTAAGGAAAAATACAGGCTTACATCGCCTTTTCTTTGCAATTAGACCTGTGATCTATATGATTGGGAAAATTATAGCGAAGACTATAATCAAAGGACTAGCAATAACATGTCTACAAAAACAGTTTTATCTAAAATGTTGACATATAACACATTTTAATTGTAGAAAATGCATACATCTTTAATTGGAAAAAACTGTAATGGTGTTTCCCACCACAAAAGCTCTTCTACCATGATGCAGTCGGAGCTCCTACAGTTTTGTGTCTGGAAAACAAAAGTCAGCTATGCTGCTATATCCCCAGCTTATGCTCAGAGTGATGTAGAAAAGGGATGGTTACAGATACCTAGCATGGGAGAAGATCAGACAATGAATAGCTAGTACAATGTGTTGCAACAAAAATAGGGGAAAGTGCTTGTTGGGTAAACCTGTACTTATTAAAATCTGGAGGTTACCATTGCTGACCACCTTCTTAAAATCCTAGTTGCCTTGAAGTCTTTTGCTTTAATGTGTTGAGACATTAACGTGGAAAAATTATGCAGTCAACAAAGTCAGAGTGAAGTCAGAACTCCTGATATCCATACTTGTTCCAGGTCAGAGATTTAAAATGTATTAAAGCCAGTGGATCAACAAGACATTCATCCAGCTAGCATTGACAGAAGGTAAATTCAACAGTTTAACCTCAGTTGACATCATATTGGCTTTAGGTGTTTACAATTCTACAATTCCCTCATATATTTCTTTATCTAGGAGGTGTTCTTGCTGGATCCCTGTTTGTGTGGCTGCCTGAAATGTGAATGACAGTTTGCATAGCACTACTCCTCCTTTTTATTTTCTATGGCTCATCTGTTTAACAGTTAGGGTTTGAAGGCAAAGGGTGGTCACACCAAATATTGATTTGATTTGGATTTATCTTCTGTTCATTTACTTCCCATTTTGTTAATTGATAAAAATAAATTAACACTTTTATTTCTCAAAGCATTCTTACTTTACAGCATTTCTTCACACCTGCCTAAAACTTTTGCACAGAACTGTCCATGCTTACCATTCTTTATAAATAGGATCCACAGTATAAATCATGCTTCTTTTTCTAATAAAATTAATAATAATAATAATAAAAATAAGTATTTAAAACATGCAATACAGTTCATCTGCTTAAAATTGGTACATAGATCTTTATTAGTATGAGACTGATGTCAATGCCTGTAAAGCAGGTATAATTGTCCACTTGAGAGTGTATTAAACACCTCTTCTTATGACCTTAAATAGCATTATTCCCATTGTGCCTCTAGCTCTAAAGCTGGAATTGAATGTGTCGATAATCATTACTACATAAGTGTGCAGCTCCTAAACACACAATATTGTCATACAAATTATATGTTTGTCATTGTTTAAAAAATGCAAATACTTAAAACTGAATATGAATAACATTTTTAGCCAAGCCAATGTATTCAGTCTTACAACTCCAGCTTCTATGAGGGTTATTTACAAAGCTGCCTCCGAGGTAACGAGCAGAATAGAAAAAATGTAAACAAATGAAAAAAAATGTTTAAAAAAATATTTAAATAATTGTATGGGAGCAAGGGCCTCTTCCCCACCCTGGGGCGTTGGTCATGGGGGTGTGGGTAGGGGGTTATTCACATCAGGGTACCCCTTTGATAAAGGGGTACCCATATGTGCCCCCCCTTCTGAATGAATAAGGGGTACTTGTACCCCTACCCATTCACTAAAGGGTTAAATACAAATTTTAAAAAAGAGACCAGACTTTTGAAAAGTCCTTTAATTGAAAAAAAAACCACAGCCAAGGATTTTTAAGATCAATCACGACGTCCAGTGTTGTCCCTGATGATGACAATGCCTCGGTGAAATAAAACAAATAAAAATAATATATAAAAAATCATTTGGAAAAAAAAAAACAATGCACATGACAAAATCCCGCTGCAGAATGACATTCTGACAGATGCCGGCAAAATATAAACAATTGGACGAAGCTAGCAGTGTCAAGCTGAAGCATATGCGTTCGGCTCGGCTGCCTTCGGCTGCTGTATGGGCTATTGTGAATAGCCGTACAGCAGCCCTTCGGTTCGACTGAATCCTGATCCTTCAGCAGGTAAGTGAATAACCCTCTATATCTTTATAGCATTACAATTCTTGTTACAAATGTCAAAAACAAAATTTGTCTACCCCATTATACAAATAAAGTAGGCACGGTGAAAGGACAGTGAAGTATTGCACATTGTGTATTTTTAGTGTCACAGCATAATATAAATTATAAAGGAGTGAGCTTTTGCTGGGCTGCTGTATTAAATGAACAGCCCCATTGAATGCTTTCCTCTTTGCATTTGTGATATGCTGGTAAGGGATATTGACAGGCTTTCACTCTGATGAAGTAATTAATCTTCTGAAGCTTCTCTTGTCACTAAAACCACTGGATAATGAATAGACCTGAGCATGCATTACAATTTATAATACATCAATTTAAACAAAAAAATAACAGAATAACCTTCTCATCTGACCCTGCTTCTGAACAATACATTCAACCCCCTGCGGATGTGCAATGGCCTGTGGTGAGCTGTATTTGAATATTGTTGAATCATTTCTACCTCTGATTATTGTTTGTGCAAGGTCAGTATATGTGAAACTCAATTCTGACACACACATAGAATATGACCAATTGCATGTATTGAAAAAGTATGTAAATAACACATTGATCAATCTTTGTTTTTGTGGGGCAAAGTGAAATGATTGTTTTGCTTTGTTTTCAGAGAGATGCATTGAGCCATTTGTATTATTTTAGAAAAAGTGTTGTCATTTTAATTTTGTGGACAGTGTAGTAATAAAATACATATGATGCATTCGTAATACGATAGATGGGACTCTAGCTCTTGAAGCCTCATTTTAAACAACAGGATCCTTATTCTGCTGTTGCTTACAGTACTTGATGGCTCATATCCTCACCTAGTAAAATACAGAATCACTGTATTTTATATTTGTGCTATATTACCAGAGTTTACCAGAAGCTAATATGCAAGTGAAATGTGTAGTTAGAGAGGTCAGTCTCAGCATTCTAAAATGTAGATATAAACTTACAAGGTCTATTGGATCATAGGAAGGCCCTCATACCTTGCAATGCGAGATCTGTCTGTTTTTGTGAATAATACTGTCATGCCTAACATGCTACAACATTTCTGGTATATTCTGGCTTTTCTGGTATACATAAAAAGTGAAAAGGTCTTTCCCTTTTCCATGAGGAATAAACATTAATGTGACCATTACCATAACCATTACCTCATGTTTCCTACTTTACCTTCATTCAAGTGCTGTTCCCTCCACAAACTATGGTTCCTTCCTCCAACCCATAAATCTCTACAGGACAAAGCAGTGATGTAAGGGTTTAGAGCAGGGGTGGAGAACCTTTTTTCTGCCAAAGGCCATTTGGATATTTATAACATAATTCGCAGGCCACACAAAATTATCAATTTAAATATTAGCCTGCTATATTTGGTCAAACATGTACTTAACTCACCTCTAATGTGATGGCTGGAATTACTTCGCTTTGATGAGGTGTGTGATGTTAGCTGGTATTGATGATGTTGCTACTCTCAACTGCTTTTGCAATAGCCCTCCCCCAGAATCCACCAGTGGGCACACTCCAGCAATACCCCCCCGGGATACACACACACGTACACCCCTTCCCCAGCATTACCCCCCATGATACACACACACGCATACACACACACACCCCTTCCCCAGCAATACCCACCCAGGATACACATACACCCCCCCACTAGCTATAGCTTAGGACCAGGAGGCAGTATCACACTGCCTGTGTACTGAGAGCAAGATAACAAATAGTTAAAACTGTCTTACAAACTCACCTAGGTCCATAGATAATGTGAGGCGCTCCTCCACAGAGGGCAAATTTCAGGACTCTCTCTCGGAGTCTCAGCCGGCAGTACAGCCTTCCAGTGCGGCTGAGCAGCTCAGGCGCTACACACAGCGCTCAGTAGTGTCGGGCAGATACAGTCCGCCACACTGACACAAAGGAGCACGCACACAGCACACACAGACACAGCGGAGATAACCAGGGGGCGGTACTAAACTTACAGCCGATGAAGCAGCTGCAAGCAGGGAGAGGCAGATCAACCCTTCCAGCGTCACACTAGCAAGCAGTTGGGAGTTGACTTAGAGGGCCAGACCAAATGATTTTGTTGTGATGTTCCCCACCCCTGAGGATGGAGCCACAGCATGTGGGAGAGGAAACAGGCATCTGACGCTGCTGGAAGTGTTGAATACTGAAAAGTCTGATTGAGGCTACAGTGCTTGAACAGAGGTAAGGCAGGAGACTCAGGCCAACAGACAGGTGTGCATAATACTTATTCTATTTTAGAGGCTTGCCAATTTAATTTTAGGCATAGGCAACTGACAGGGCCCTAAAAAGAAATATTCCAGGGAGAAAAATAAATATACAGTAAAGGGGTGTGGAAATTAAAAAACAAAAACTACTTGTCCAAAGACTAAAGCAGGGGCCCATTCTACTTCTCCCTCATGACAATCTACTTGTCCTGATAGTAAAAATAATTGTAAACAGAACTGTATTTGCTAAGAAGTGCTTCTCAGTGGTCAGCTCAGTGAGGGTACTCGCAATTTGTGAGCAATATTCAAAATCCATAGTGCAGGGCTGCATTGAATGACAGTATGGGGTACAGATAGTACACCCATACCAGTGGAGGCCAAGGACTTTCGCTGAAAGGCAAGTATGGTTGGGGGGGTTGGAAGGGGGCCAGATTTGAGCGGGTAATTCCATTTTCCCAAATTACTTGGGAAAGCGAACTTCCCCATTAATTCACATTGTGCTTGTTAGAGAGCACTGCTGCCCAGCTACCACAATATGGCACAAAGTAGAATGGGGGCACACACAGAATACCCTATGTGTGCATTTATTTGCATGCAGATGGCGGGGTTGGTTTTAATTTAAATTTTTCGTATTATTTTTTACTTTTTATTTTTTTTAATTTTATTATTTTTTACTTTTTCATTTTTTTTACTTAACTTTATTGCTATCACACAGGGGGCTAAAAATCCCTTGTGTGATAGTATTTGGAGGTGACTGGCCTCCAATACAGAAGATCCAGCACGTACGTCTGATGGTGTTGTGGGGGAGCGGGGGACTGATGGCAGAGAAGATTGGGAAGATGAAGCAGAGAGAAGTTCATTCAATGCAGAAAATGCCACCCCTCCTCCTCATGCACGGTGAGCTAGCCCAAATCTCAGTAGGCAGTGGTAGAGAATCTCTCACCCAATGAGCATCCAATATTGGTCAGAGGGAGGATCAGTTCTCAAATAATCCATCAGCAGGATGACTGGATCTGTGGGTAGTCGCTGAGACTTCACTGAAGAGAGAAGAAAGTTTTCTTCAGAAAGCCCAGAAGCATCAGCAGCAGCAGCAGTGAGTGCAGAAGCAATGTAAGCACTAACTCAGGTCATAAATAAAGGCATGTGTAGCAGTGGCTATTAACCCCTTCTATCCTTGTCTGTGTTAAGGCTGGTCACCAGAAATTAACCGCTGCCGACAAAGAGTGCACACAGTTCACATTTGCTTTGTGACTTCTCAAAGCCCTAGATTGTGGCGGGCTTGCAGAAAATCTCCAAAGAAAAATTAAATCTCAAAGTGGTGAGTGAAGCAGACATCTCTGCCTTATCTCTCTGCTTATCCTGGGGATCCTGCCTTTTAGATGCTTTCCATTTAGGGAGAGGAAGGAGCTGTCATGGAGGTATTTAGCAGGGGAAGCAAAAGTATCAGATCCAGCAGGGTAATGGGCAAGTCTGATCTGCAAATCTCCTCCTGCTCCAGTGACCTGAAGAAAGCATGACTTTCCAGCAGCGATGAGGTTAAAGTCCATCAAAAGCAAAAACATTTTTGTTTTGTTTTGATGGGTTAGAACCCCTGAGTTATTTAATGCACTGTCTTCACAATTGGTGTCACATGAACAGGAGCAGAAAGAAAATCTTCTAATGTAGTCACTTGTGTCAGTGACACTGAGAGGGTTTTACCCTTTGGAGAGATGTGTTCTAACTCCCTGTTGTGTTTATGGGTATATAATTTAAGTAGTGATGCATTGATTCCAATACTAGCATTGGCATATAGAGAGATTGGTGTATATAGAGATCAGTGTGTGCTATACTCCCCACTGTGTATATAGAGATCACTGTAAATTAGACTTGTGCGCCGTCAAAAAATTTGTTCTGTTTCGTTTCTGAATATCCGTTATTTCGTATTTCGTAATTCGTAACTGAACTCAATTCGGATTCGTACGAATTTTCGTTAGTGGCGGTTATATTTTCGTAACTTTACGAACATTCGTTATGATGAAGTTAAAAAGCAAAATACCTTTGTTAATATTGGAGTGGTAGTTGTTTTTTATCCGAAATACGAATTCCGTTAACGGATTAATAGAGATCACTGTGTATATAGAGATTACTGTGTGCTGTGTACAGGATATAGAGATCCAGGAGCGGACCTACAGCCAGTGCAGCCAGTGCGACAGGCTTCTGTGGGGGAGCGACGGGCTTCTG
>NW_017307372.1:335258-344101 GCF_000935625.1 Nanorana parkeri
GGGGACAAGCATCTATGGGGGGGCTTTTGAGCAGGAAGGGGAGTGTTGGGGATGGGGGCCTGAGAAAAAAATCTTGCAATAGGGCCCTTTGATCCTCCACTGTACCTTAGTTTTATAACAACAGGCATCCTCTGAGTGCAGTTTATCATCCCTCCATCACCCCTCCTTAGGCAACCAATAACAAGAATAAACTTTTAACTAATAAAATAATAATTCCAGCCAATCAGGTAGTCTTGTGAATGTAAAGTAGGTTTGTACACAAAGTTTTCACAGCTGCTATTTAAGGATTGCTAGAGAGCTGTGACCAGAGAAAGTGAGAACAGAAAGGCTCACAAAACCTGTAAAGGTACCTGTTAAATATAGTAAAAGGCTCACAAGAAATATTACACAGTACAGACCGGAGAGGTAGAAAGTGACTGGAATTTATGCATAACAAAAATGTCTTATTTCTGTTTCTGTAGCACTGCATCTTTTCTTATTTGTAGATGTGTACACTGGCAACATCTGGTGACAAATTGTTTGTAGGCTGCTTTATAAATGCAATTTTCAGCAGAATCTTACACACCACAATGACAGAAATATATTGAACTAGCATGGTGCATGTGTTTACAGATCACAATAGGGCATTTATGTGTCCTCTTAAAAATAAATAAAGGAAACAAATATTACTAACCCTGCAAACAATAAAAATCAATATTCTGCTTGATATTGGGGACAACAGTGAAAAGAATGGATGCATTCTTTATCTGAAACTTTACAGCAACATTTTTTTCCAACTTTTGACATTTTCACTACAAAGTGCAGGAGGCTTTTCATTTAGGAAGGAACAAATATTTAGTTTTTGATATGGGGCCATATAAGCTTGGTTTTGTGAAAACAAAACACAATAATTTGTGCTGACATATAACTTCTCTCTGGAAACCATAACGTTCTCAAAGGTTAGCATTTATTACCAGGATGCAATTTGAGTCCTTTGGTAGCGCAAACAGTCTCTGCAGAATCGTTACTGGAGACATATATAGGCAGACCTTTCATAATCACAAAAGATGTGATGGTTTTCACATTCTCCAATGATAACTGAGGATTCTGTAGCATTGGCAATATGTTTTCCCTTTGGTTTTACAATTTGAAGGCAATTTTACTGGGATATTGAATCCTTCCAGCATGCTGGATGATATATTTCTCTCTCTCTGAAATGTTAATTTAAAGTTGTTGTAGATTTAATTGCCTAAATTAGTATGTACAGTATAGCCAAAACCTTTTTCCTACAGAGTAGGTAAGGGTTACTGGGTTGTTGTTTCTGTCTGTGTCCTGTGGGGTAGATTACCCTTCATTTCCTGTCCTGGGGACACAACAGGAATTGAGAGGAAATCTCCCCAAGGAGCAGAGAGTCCCCATCTAAAGCTGGCAATATACTAATAGGTTTCTTTCATTCAACCTGAGGGAGGAACCCGTGCTATGTATTCTCAAAGCTGGCGCCCACCACTGTCAGAATGCCTGAACAGTGGCTGCAGTCACCGTTCATCTGCCAATTTTTAACCCAGCTTCTTCTACAAAAGTAAATTGAGTAATCTACTTTTGTTGAGCTGGCAGGGCTGCCCACTTTTAGAATTGAATCTAGGGGCGTGTCCTGCACATGGCGGAATAAGTCGCATAGCGTGAGAACGGGAGGGGGGAGTTTTCGTTTTCATCTTCACTTTCCTGTAATGCCCTATGGTCCTACCCGCGGCCGGGGGGACGGACAGCGGTTCCGCGGGGATGGGGGGTGGTCGCACGTCTGGCGCCCCGGGCTTTTGCCGCCGGCTCCAGCGGGGAATGGTGCCGGGGGGTTCCAGGCCTGTGTTTGTTGTCTCCTCCGGTGTCTCCGCCGGGCCCTGCGGACTCCACGGCCAACGCATGTATCCCCACACTTTGGAAACAGGAGGCCCCACCTTCGATAAGGCTCTGGTTTACCAAGGTGAACGACATTAGAACCATGGAGGACCTGACTAGCTCTATTAGGGGTACCTCCACCAAATTCGCGACCGCCTGGTTTTACTGGGACGAATTTACCACTACGACCGAATACCAAACCATCATGGCCTCATGAGGAAAGCAGTCGCGACCCCAACAGATCCTGTACTGTCACTAGGAACACCCATAGTCCGCGAGCGATAACAATGCATATACCTTAACAACTAGTCGGTTCTGAGTGGATACGAGGGCTCGACGTGCGATCAATAAGCGCCCTGTTATAATTGCTATAAATGTACAATACTATGGTCAGTACCCGCGGTATCCCTGCTGTGACATGATGTAATACTTTCTCCCTTGATTACTGTTTCCTTTTTTTGTTATATGGATGAAACTGTTCAATAAAGAATTTATAAAAAAAAAGAATTGAATCTAATTCCAGTGAATTGGCCGACATTCTAACAGTGTATGGCTTGCTTAAGGCAGTTGTGACTGTAACTGATATCCCCATTGGATAATTTATCTCACTTCCTATTTTCTAAGACTATTTTAAGGATTTCCCAATATTTTCTGTTTCAGTAAAAATAGTCAAAAGGACAAATGGTGGGTGTATCTGCCCAGTGGGGATACAGGCAGCAATAAAAATCTAGACAGAAATGGTTTTTTGGCATTTGAACAGCAGTGTAAGCGATTGCAGAATAAGTTGCTGATAAGAGACTCACAGGGTGGTAGCTATTGTTTGGAAATGTATCATTTCTTTTTTCAGTAATGTATATCCTTATATCCATATGAGATGTCCAGCAACAGCAGTGCAATCCATATTGCTATGACAACTTGCTGAGATAAATTTTTGAAGACAGCAAAGGAATATTCACTTTGGGTACCCCCAAAAGTTGGCACATTTGCAGTATATGTTTAGCAGGTTATCTGCCATATGCTAAAGCTATCTAGTTCATTCAATACATATCTGATATGAAGGTTATATTAATCAGGATGGATAGATACTTTTTTGAACTACACAACTTTGTATGTTTTGGTATGTATGATCAATAGAACATGCATGGTGTTGCTGGATCCATGTGAATTTCTCTCTAAAAGCAAAATAACAATTGATGTACCTAAATGGTGGTCACTTGTAATTGAATGTTTATGGACAGGCCAATGCATAATTATAGGATATGTTTGTAAATGTTATTTTTGTTTTAAATGTTAGGTATGAGTCCTTTGAGGTAGTGCAAATTACAAATAAAAGGTTTTATCATAAACATTTGTTTTTTTCAGTTCATTCTGTTTCCAATCAATAAAAACTTGACATGGTCTGTCCCTCACTCTGTCTAAAGCTTAAAATAAATCTATTTACATACTCCAACAATTGAACTATACATGGGCAAGACCAGCATTTCATATCTGCCTGCACAATTTGAACAATCATCTCAGATACAACAGGATGTGCAATCAAAAGCATAGTTTGTTTACTTGCATGCATTTTATAACTAGACTTTTTTAATGCTTTTTTTCTACATCCTCTTTAAATGTATACCTCTTTTAAAGCCAAACTTTAGGCAGATATAAAAAGCATCAAAATACAGTTATGTACTCATTACAAAAACTTTATATTTATTTCTTAATGCAACTGGTGCCAAATATAGTCACCAAATATAACTTGGCATCAGAATCCTGTAAACCCTGCACAGCAGATCTTAAGACCAGCAGAAGAAGGGCCAACTCTGCCATTCAGGTGTGCTGCATGTACATTTTGGCAGGGAAAATGCTAAGGGAAGGAGAGAGCAGTGCGAGCAGATTGATAACCTCATCAGTCTTTTGCAGCTCCTTTGCTGTCCACTTACAACTGGAGGCAGACAAGGGACCAGGCTGTATTTCTTAACTGTGCATACAGAGGGACACCAACCTTGCTGTGCTCTTTGTCAGACATGTGTTAAACTTAGAACTGGATGAACAGAAATATAAATTATTTGGGTAAAAAGACAGCTGCCATATATGTATTTCATGTAATTATCTGTTTGCTTAGCTTAGCATTAAACATAGCCAGAACCTACTGAGTAACCCAAACTAAGTTAGAGCTCAGATACAGCCAAATGTCACTCATTCAGCTGAGTAGCGACTTACATCTTGCAGATACAGCTCATCTCCCACCACTTCCTGGGACAAGCCCTACTGCACAGACAAGCTCAATGTATCTCTGTGGATGAATAAAGATGTAAATTAAACACAGTGAAAGTGAGCAAGGGATGGTCATTGATATGCACTGTGCCTTTTCTGACGCCAGTGTCCAGTAGCATTGGCCATAAAATGTCCTGCATTGTGTCTGTATGTATACCAATATCTTCTCTGTGCTTAAAACCACTTATCTACCAGTGGTGCACAGAGCACTCTGCTATCTAGTGCAGAATGATGTGATACATCTGCAACATACAGCTCACTACTCATCTCACAAGCCCTAAGGACAAAGTCACACGAGTACTTTTCATTTTTGCCATTTTTTTTATTTTAAAAAACTGCAATTTTCTCACTAAACAGATGTCTTTACTTTAGTATGTTTAGTTTAACTGGATAGTATTGAGAACCTGTATAACGCTTAAAACGATTTGTTCTAGTTACTTTAAAATTCATATGTAAAGAATAAATATTTTCATTATCCTCCACATCCATGTTTTATTGACTAACAGCAAGGAGATATATAAAAGCTATAAACAGTTATGGAGATGAACATGCAGAAAGGTAAAGAGGCTTTTCTCTTTCCATTGTACTCAAAATCTATATACTATGATAAACAATTACTGATATAAAAAATGTAAAGTATTCAGCTGTTTTTAAGCACACATAGGAAATAGAAAGTGAGCCATAGCACAGCAGCGCACAAGATCTCTTTATATCTCTATACAATATTATAGCTTCTGGCAGGGATGGTCATCCAGTTTTTTTAGATTCAGGTGTCATGTTAAATTTTAGCACTAAGAAAAGATATTTCATAAAGTGACCTACTGTATTTTGTATTCTCTGCACACACTGTATGCAATGTTTCTCTGGTCTTAACTCGAGTGCCATGAAATATGTAGCATGGTTTTTAAGTTCACATAATATTGATACATAAGACCAGCAACTAGTGTGCCACTTATCTATATTTGAAGCAAAATTAAATGTGACTGGGGGGAAAGTGTGTGGTAAGCAATAATGTGAAAATGATAGCCAGCCAACTTGGATATGACTACTGAGTCTGCCTTGTTACACCAATTTCTGCTCCCTGCTCCCCCTTGCCAATCCACAGCCACACACACCTTTGTTGAGTTTTCTGCAGCTGCAAACATTTTTCTTCTTCCTCCATAGGGTGGCCAGTGCTGATGCAACTGACAACATGCATGCACAGTGGAGTTGCACCATCACATCACTAGGCTCCAGTGTGATAGATATCAAGAGAATATGCTGCATTATGCATGCACTACAAGTAGTGTAAAAAAAGGGGAATTGAGTTGGACTTGATGGACTTGGGCTTGGACTTGATGGACTTATGTCTTTATTCAACCTCAAATACTATGTTACTATGAGTTTTTTGACAGAAGAGACATACAGTATAAAATCTCTTCTAGCATTTTTCCAGTTGTTCAAGAGTTCAGTTATAAAGAAACCTGTAATGAAGGGTTATTTCGATTTCCATCTTTTTCTATAAAAAAGTTGTGTGGCTGTCATACTGCTCCAAAGGTTTCAAAATGTTTTCAGTCACTAACTTATAACACGTATACAGGATTTATGACTTTGTTCAGACTTTCTAATCAGCATACTTGTTCCAAGTGAGGGGCTAATATTACAATTATGTACACAGTAAGCATTATAATATACTGTGTAAACTTTTAAACATAGATATGTGTTTCTGTGGGCTCAGAAAATATAACTAGTTTTCTTACTGGGCCTGCTAACTGCCCTCATCATTACTTCATTGACTATTGAATGTTTCTATTGTAGCTAATAGAGGTTTGTCACCTTCAACTGGACTTGTTCTGTATTCTTGGAGAGGATTCACAGCTTATCCACACCACCTCTTAAATTCTAATAAGTGTCAGGAACATACCCTAACTTGAGGGCTGCATTCACACCAGCTGCTGCGGTACAGCTGCTGGTATGGGTTAGCAGTTACAGTGCTAATGTGTAAATCCTTGAACATCACATTGTTTACCTTTCTTTTTCATTAGAACAAGAGTGACATTTCATTAAGTTCTTTGGGAACAGCGTGGCGCAATGCGGTTATCCCACATTGCGGCCCTCTATGCTGAAAAAAGTACTGCATGCAGTATTTTTTTCAGTTCACACCACTGCAAAGGTGGTATGCACTGAAATTTGCCTTGTTTTGTGTTCAAAAAAATTACCGGCACAGCCCCAATGCATTAGGTGGGAATCCAGCCTTATATCTGTATGGTTACACTTAGTCACACTGCAGCTATTTAGTGCTGAAGTACTCAGACAGGGGATCAATAAAGATAGTTTGCACAAGCAAGTCATCAAAGAATTTGTGGACTAGATAACGCTAGCCCTAACTCAATTAATGTTAGCCCCTTTTAATGTATTTTGGGAAATGCCCATTGTTACAAGCCTGAACTCATTTTGTGTAACTTATCTTCCTCCTTTATTTTTCACTCAGGATCTGCTTCTGTGTGGTCTCTCCTTAAATCCATGCCTGGTCTATACACCTTTGGAAGTGTGTACCCTTATAGTAAGATTAGTCTCCTATAAAGAACATAGATAGATGTTGCGAGTCTATAAAAGAATAGCACAAACACATTGCTAAAACCTAGTAGCTGTTGTCATGTCCAGATTTACAATTTGGACAAGTAACTTAGGATGAGTCTTTGTTCAGAAAAGTTTTAACTGAAAACATTTCACCTTTCTATTAATGTGAAAGCATAATCCAACCTTAAATAGACCACATCCACCAGAAAATAGGTATAAATGTGTTGCATAATCTAATGTAAACTAAAATTGTTTGTCTTAGTTTATATGCTGCCCTTGAGCTGTGACCTGGTTTGCCACAACCATCCACTCACCCCTGGTTTAAAGTATCTCTACACATATTATCCATAACCACCTCTGAACTGTGTTTAACAGTTTCTCATTCACAATCAATGCAGTGCACAATTTGATTCCCTTACCAATATCAAATATAAAATGAGATATCTCAGAAAGCCACCTGCTTTCTATCCCAGCAAAATTAGCTATTTGATAGCATGCTTTTCTTGTGAAGTCACAAAAGTCCAGTAATTTGTAGAATGCAGATTCTGCTTCATAGTAAACTGTAAGAGCATATTTTATGATTTTCCTATATTCTATTATTAGATTTTGTTTTGTATACTGAACAGATTGTTCAGTGCCTTAACACATGGAATGGATAATTTGGATTATTAATTTTGAGCTACTATAATTATATATTCATAGTTTTTAAATTCCAAAGTCACTTTCAAGTACAGTCTGCAATGCCAACAATTTGAAGCAATAAAAATGTTATTTTGTGTAGTCTAATATGTAATAAAATATGTGAATGTTATCAAGTAAACAAAGACATAAAGCTGAGCATGGCAAGCAGAATTACCTCACTTTTCTCTACTGCAGATAAGCAATGCAACATAGTCACCAACCTACCCTAAGCCTGGTGAAAGGGTAATGAAAGAAACGATCACCACAACCAAGAGGTCATTGCCATTCCACTTCTGACAGTACATTTGCAGTATTACATTAATTTAGAACACCATTCAAAATGTTTTCTTTAGTTCTGGATAGAGTAGAGAAGCGTTAGAATCACTTCCAGGTTTTTATTGCTGAGTACCGCTAGGGAGATTTGTACTCACTTCCTGTTTGTTGTTTCATCACCAGAGAAAGGCGTTTCATACCGTTGTGACTAGTAAAATAGCTGCCATTTTGTCGGTGTGCAGATTTATTACTGATTTTTGTATATTCCCATAAACAACACTGTTCTTTTTTTCTCAGAATGAAAACGAGTAGCAAGCTTTAAAAAAAAAAAAAATAATAATTTTAGTATTCACAAAAAACAATTGTGAAAAAAAAGTTTTTTTCCATCTTCTCACATACAGTTATTATTGTCACCTAGATGGAGTCCTCAACATATTCTCCCATTTTTCCTGAATACAGAGACACTAGGACCCTAGTCCCAACTCTCTCATTGAGATAATATTTTTTTAAAAAATCATTAACACTACACAAATTGCTATGCATTGGAGTAGTTTGTTTCCTTCTGCTGTCAGAGAAAGTTTAGGCAGACAGACATTGGGACAAACCAGTGTGTTCGGTACATTTGCTATGTTATGTATTCCTTATGGACAGTCAGAGAGATCTGTCAGCAGCAACTATTCTGATTAGCTCTTAGGAATAACTTGTGGCTGTTAATAAAAGCACAGATTTGTTGTGGGAAAGAAAAGTAGGGATCTTAGAGCAAAGACAACCAGTTGATGTCTTGCAGGAACACTTTGCAGATTAGCCCCTTGGTATACATACTGAATTTGGTCAATAGACATTATTTAGACTATTTTTATTGTTATGGCTTAGCTGAAGAGTAGTTCACTTTTAACCTCTTGCCGTCCGCCCGTAGTAAAAAAACGGATGGACTGCACTGAAGAAGCATCCCTGACCAAAAGGATCTGAGGGTTCACAAACCAAAACCTTGAAAAAAACAGGAGATCTTCTGTTAATGAGTAAAAGTATGTACTATATACAGGTGAAACTCGAATAATTAGAATATCGTGCAAAGTTCATTTATTTCACTAATGCAACTTAAAAGGTGAAACTAATATATGAGAGAGACTCATTACATGCAAAGAAAGATAATTCAAGCCGTGATTTGTCATTGTGATGATTATGGCTTAAAGCTC
>NW_017307372.1:345062-368886 GCF_000935625.1 Nanorana parkeri
GTCATTGTGATGATTATGGCTTACAGCTCATGAAAACCCCAAGAACCCCAAATCCACAACCTCAAAAAAGTAGATTATTACATGCAATCAATAAAACAAGGATTGTACATAGAACAATATCGGACCTCTGAAAAGTACAAGCATGCATATGTACTCAGTACTTGGTTTGGGCCCCTTTTGCAGCACTTACTGCCATTACTTTTGCACAATATTCTAATTATTCGAGTTTCACCTGTATGATTAGGGACCGCTTTACCAAGTTGCAAAAAAATGTTTTGTAGTGTAATTGTAGATGGTGTAATTCCTAAATATTTAATACAGTGGCAAAATGTGGTCTTACATTTACATCTGTAACCTATGCAGTCCTCAATTACGTTGTAACTTTCTTTATTGTGTAATTGCTTCTCAGAGAATGGACGCCTGCCAACACTCTGGGAAAGGTTTAATTTCTTGCTGAAATTAGTTCAGATCCAAACCAACATTCAAATTGGTCCCAATCATGAATTGCAAATTGCTACAGAATTGAACATAGCTTTTTTTGATAGCTTGTTTTAAACATAATTGCCTTAGAAACAGTGTGCCAGTTTGATTTAGTGAGGTTTTGCATTATTTCAGAACAGGAAAACATTTATTTATATGTATAAAGATCAGATTGTAAACAGAAGTGCAAGTAAGGAAATTATTAAATGTGTGCAGTTAAACTACTGACATTCTTAGCATTAAAAAGAGAGGTTTTGGCATCGAATTTAGAGGTTTTGAAAAGCCCCCACATCCACCTGCATCTTTTAACAGAACAGACCTAAGCTTGTTATTGATCAGGCCATACTCAGCTACATATTTCGAGAAAACTAAGATAGGAGCACGGCACAAAAGGGAAAAAATGAAAGGAAAATGAAAATGAGAAAAATCCAAAGAATACAAAAAGGTCAATGCATGTAGAGGAGTTAATTTACTAAAGGAGAATAAGTTGTTTACCTAGAAAGGAATATGTTCACCTTTTTAGTGAATATAGTTACATAGTTGCATAGTATTTGAGGTTGAATAATGACAAAGGGTCCATCAAGTTCAACCTTTTGTATGTCTGTGTGGGATTGTGCATGTGTATGTGTGTACCCGAGTCCCTGTGTGATCTAGTTTTTAAGAATACCTGTTCCCCTGTATGTTACGGTCTCTGAGAACGGTATCTAAATGCTTTTTGAATGATTAAAGCTTTTCTGCTGGTACCACTGCTTATGGCAGCGAGTTCCAAAATGTTGTGCTCTAACTGAAAAGAAACCCCCTACGCCTTTTGTGGTTAAATCTTTTCTCCACGAATTTTAGGTGGTGGCCTCTGGTCTTTGTTATGGAGTGTACTATAAAAAGCTTATTGCTGATGTTGCCATCACCACTAAACATTTTGTACATCAAAATCATGTCCCGTCTTAATGGCCTCACTTCTAGCTTGAACAAGTTTAACTTTAGTAACCTTGTCTCATAGCTTGAGACAATCTGTAAATGCCAGCTTACTGTCATCTGTAAATGCCTTAAGATTTCAGCTAGTAGAAATGGCCAGACAGCCAAATCCACAAGAGAAGAACCCCTTCTTAAGTTCTGGATAATTCACAAAGTGAGACACTTGAATAGCAATTTTCTACCTATACTAGTTGTCCTGCTATGGATTTTCTAATCCACCTGAACAGCATATAAGCAGATAAGATAACACATAAGAGAGGAAACCAGGCACAGTATATATCAGATTATCAGAAACGTTAGCCTAAAGCTGGTCATAAACACTAAAGGGAAGATTGACCATGCCTGTTAATGCCAGCCAATACATTGCTAACACAATTGGTCACATTGTGTTCAAGCTAAATGAAATTCATAGAAAAAAATGGGTTTTGTCTGATGTCAATGACCACAATAAAACATACACGAAATGTATAAAATCCAATTTTTATTTAAACATGATAAATGTCCATAAAACCATAAAATACTTTGGTGGTGATAGCAGGCAACTATATTGACCATCGGTATATCAGTTGACATAGGGTGCCCCCCAGACCTACTACATATTGGTCAGATGTATTGTCCCATATTGTTGAAAAAATGTATTCATTAGTCACAAAAAATCACCATCAAGTATAGCCAGTAGTGGTCCAGACTTCAACGTGTTTCACGCGCTTATGCTTCTTCAGGGAGATAGAGCCACCTAAAGTTCCCAAATCAACATTGTTATCCAACCATGAGGGAACCATGACAAATATCACTGATACATAAAGGCATACATCACTTACCTGTTACTAAGTTTGCACAGGTATATATCGATGGTCACACACCAATTCACATTTTACTGCAAACAGCAGGATAGCGCACACATGTATTCATGTGTTCATGTATTCATCACAGCTTGAGGGTAACATCCCTGGCGAAACCAATATTGTAAGCATTATATTATAGATCACCTGGAAATCGTTGTATGATTATATTATATTATAGATCACCTGGAAATCATTACAATATTGGATTCCCCCGGGGATGTCTGACTAATATGTAGTAGTTCCAGGGGGCACCCTATGTCAATTAATATACCGATGGGCAATATAGTTGTATGCTATTATCACCAATGTATGTCATGATTTTATGGAATTGTATCATGTTTTAATAAAAAAATTGATTTCTTTTACATTTCGTGTACTTTATATTGTGGTCAATGACATCAGACAAAACCCAATTTTTTGTATGAAATTCATTTAACTTTATTGACACCGGTGTAATGTCGTAAGCTTTTAGAAATCCCTCTTAATTTACTATTAGCAAATTAGGAGGAGGGGCATGAGTGTAATACAATGATCATTGGTGCTGGCGTATCAGGAGGAAAAGAAAAACAATAAGGGCCTATTCACCCCAGACACTGCGCTAATCACACAGCGTTTGGTGTGCTGTGCCCCAGTACAGTGACAAAGTGCTGATCCCAGCACATCGCACTGTGTTCCTTTTTTGTTAGAACTTTATTCAAATGTCACAAATCCACAAGCCCGAGGCAGTTCCGCACCACATTGCATCCCCTTGCTGCACTAGAAACAATGACCAGCGCAGGTACAATGGTGTGATTGGACCCTTACTTTGCTGCACTCTTACCAGTTAGCATTGTTTCCATTAATCTCCATGGAATACACCCCCCCCCCCATGTTATGGAATAGAGAAGATGAAGTATTCTGTAGTTCTGTTCTAGAGTAACACTCCTGCTGTTCCATAGCTACAGTATGGAGAGTGAGCAATGTCATCCTAGGAATGAAAGTGTGATCCTGGCAGAATCATTAGGTGAAAATAAAGGAAAGTATCCTGAAAGTAGAAATCTAATGCAGCTTCCACATCTAAGAACTGGTAAGCTGCAATATTGTAAATTGTTGTTTTTGAGGTTTAGATATGCTTTAAACCTATTAACAGCCAAGGAGCTAGCATTTTCCAAAAGGGCAGCAATGGCAGCTCACATATTTCACTCATAACATCTGTCCTTTAAGGAGTTTTTTTAACCTTAGAAAAAGTGACACTGTTTATTTTGATGGTTTTCAGTTTGTGATTTTTTTTCTTTTTACTTTTGCTGTGTCCTGCAAATTCGTGACAATGAGTTTGATGTGTACTGAAAAAGTGTTTTAATGAATTACAGGATTATCTAATAAATGTATATTCCTTACTCCTGACAATGCTGCACACGTATTTGTAAATGTTCTATTGCTTTTTATCTGTAGTGATCATTTAATGTGTCCTGTACAGCTAAATTGCTGATCCTAACTATTCTTTCAGTATAGTTTCTTGTTTTTCTATTCATTACAGTGTAATTGGCTTACAGAGATAATTGGGCACACTGATAATTGCTGGTCTGGCCTTAAACAAAGTAAAAAGTATTTTTCTTAGTATAAATTTATAACATGAAAGTTTGTACCAAAATAGTTTTATTTAACTCTACATATATTATATACTTATACTTACAAATAAAGCGATCAAAATATTTAGATTTGCGGTGGGGAGGGACAGGTTGGAGCTATAAATTCATAACTAATTGTCATTTGTATGTAATATATGTTTAATTTGGTCCAAAAGTATCTTACATCCTAGGGTGGCCATACATGCTTTTTGAATGTGTAGATATCTCACTGAGAACAATGGGTGATGTAACAGCTGCTCTTCTTTGAACCCATGAAAACCCATTTAAATGCCCAATGGTCACTGTCACTGTGTATCTGACATTTGGGTTTACAAACTCCCTACCTTCCTTCTACAAAGAAGAGAAAGCCTGGTGCCATTAAAATATCTTCCAACAAGATGGAAAATCTCTAAAAGCAATAACAAGCAGTGATCACAAAAAGTGCATATTAATCTTCCCTAAGAAAGTCCCACATGCCCAATTCTCACTTAAAGTGACATTAAAGTGACATTAAAGTCAAAAAGTTTTTAAACTATTACAAATGCTGATTAAATCACTTACATTGCATACTGCTTTTTGATGTTTAAAAGTTTGTTTCCTCCAGAATCAGCTGGTCCCCTAAGCACTGGTCCTGATATCATGTTACAGGGTGGCTCTTTTCCCTTGCAGGATCCAATGGAGCCATCTTTGTATGTACTAGTAAGCACAAACACACAGGCACAGCAAGGCAAGACACTCCTGCTTCTCACCCCTGTTCCTTCCTTCTACTTCCTCCAAGCTAGTTGATGGAGAGTTGATGGAGGCTGTCCTGTCTCTTGTGATTTTGTACTGGGCAGGAAGTTCAGGGAAACTGAACTGAAAGAGTTGGAGTCAGCTGTTCTGGGATGGGTCAGCATAAGACCCAGGCATTTATTGTTTTCAGAATGGGAGGTCGTAAATGGAAGATGTAATCTTCCATGAAAGGTTTGCCTTAACCTGTTAGCATTTAACAAAGCAAAGTACTTAGGTTAAAGGAACATTTGGTTCGTTGGTCAACTTATTTAGTTGATCATGCCTTTAAAAATTTGTATGTAGAAAGTCCTAGGAATTACAACAATGGTTTGAACTGAAGATTGGTAATTTTTTTTATACTTAAAGTGAACTATTTTTGTATACATTCAATTGTATTTATGTTTTTATGTACGCATGTTTGCTATTAGTTGTTTTACATAAATTATCTGTAATATATACACTTTTACAAATACAAATGTTCTACATGGCAAGGGGCTCCCAGAGCACTATAGTTATGTAAAAAAAGCAAGTCAAGTTGCTTAATCATTCTATGAGCCCCAGATGCGCATTTTAGTAAAAAATGGGGGTACATGGGGTCACCAGCAAAAGGGTTTTAGGCAAAGTATAGTGCATTTTCAGTGTTCACATATTTTGAGTTATTATTGCAGTGTTTACCTTAAAGTAATTTTTAACATGACTTCAACATTTTGCAAGCTTGCTCAGGTTTTGGATATTGTACTAAATATATAGATATTTGTTCTGTAGTGATTGACAACTATAGTTAAATCTCAGTAAATGAGTGCAATGTCTCTTAATAATCTTTGAGATAAGGTATTGCCCACATAGAGTGTACATTGGGGTGGCTGACACAATGGGGTTGATTTACTAAATACAAATAAGCTGTTTATTTGTAAAGGAATTTTCACTTTGCAGGGGAATTTTCCCATAACTTAGTAAACATGGCGACAATTCACTCTGCAAAGAATACCCAATTTTGTGGAAGTAAAAGCAAAAAAAAAAAACAGTATGGATGATGAAAGTCAGCAGAGCTTCATCTCATTAAGCAAAGGGAAAATCACATTGAAAAGTAAAAATTCCCCTGCAGTTTGCATTTAGTAAATTGACCCCAATATGTTTGGTTTATTACAGGAATAGGTACTGTTCATTGAACTAAGGTTAAGTTGTGTGTGCATCGCATATTCAATCATGATCAACAGAAATACCAAAAAAAAATGGATGGTTTTTCACATAATTGGATGAACCTAACACCTTATTCACAAAGCTAACTGAACAGTCTTTACTACATTGGTAAATCATATTCATAGACTTTCATTGTGACAAGGTGCAGTAAAGCACAACCATTACCATTATTGTAGCACTGGAAAGTGGGAGAGTAAAGCCTGCATATGTAATAAGCAAAATGTTTTATGTATATGCTTATCTTCAAACCTATATATTCCCTTTAAGGAAAGAAATCTTAAAGTCTCTGTAGAAAGAGAGAGAAAAGCACAAAATACACATTTCTCTTCTGCTTAAAAAATGTTTCCTGCAGTCTAGAGAATCTTTTCTGAAATGGAAACACTAAGGATTTTTGTCATGCTAACTAAATGTAAAGAGGAAGGAGGTAATACTAGGTAGATCCTTTTTGTTCCTCTTGGAGGGAAATCATCACTGCTGTTAAATACAAAACAGCTTAAATGTGCAAGTTGTAATGAAAGAGCATTGCTTTTTTCTCTATGTGTAGTTCAATCACAGACATTCTGGTTAAGTGTACCCGTACAGAACGTTTACTGCACTTTATAGAAATGCCAGCAATGGCTTGGGAAGTGCTCAACCTGGACACAGTGGGAGCTGCTTTTTACAATTCATAGTTTGTCAGTTCTTTTTTAAAATGTTCTGGCATAAACTTCCAGCTTTGTTACACCTGCATATCAAGGTGACTAAGCACAAAAGAACAAAGGAACTAGCAAAAAAAAAAAGGTTTTATTTTTGTCTTTAGTAATAAATGTAGGTGGCCCTAATTAATACATCTCTCAATAAATACAAATACAGTAAGACTTAGAATTTGAAAACATCATACCATGGGTTAGTGGTTTTTTGGTGCTGAGATCTTGACATGGAAGTGTAATGTTTGATTGCTTTTACTCCAGACACCAGATATGGTAAGTATGGTTCTTTAGTTGATAAAGATGTACTATAGTTTTTTAATGTTTCTGCTTGAGGACAGACTTTGCTTATTACATAAGCAGGATTTGCATAGTAATGTTATACAGTGTGTTGCGTTAATTCTGTTATTTCACTGCAATTCACTCTCTTTTGCCTGTACAAAACACCTACAATGTTCTTGTATACAGAGGACATTTGAGCTTTGCTAAGGGCACACGAGGAGATTCATGAATTGTTTTTTTTATGCATAGAAAGAAAGTGTTTCTTTTTTTACCCAAAATAATAAAGTGATATAGTAATGCCCAGGTAAGCCCTACAGACTCATGTGTGAATTATAATTAGGTCAAAACTTTAAGGTCTATTATAAGTTAGTGTTAAGGGATAAGATTAAAAATGCATATATCCTCTTTAAAACTTACTAGTTGCCTTGCTTTAATACCTTTAGACATTGTACTAGAACAAGCATACATATTAGGAACTTCAGAGTGTAGTTGGAATTCCTAATCTGCATATTTAGTGAGTTACCAAGCACAGAAGCCCTTGCATCAGCATGACAGACAGGCAACTAGTATCTTTAGGGATGATTAGCAATGCCAACCTCCATACTTCTTCAAACAAGTTTCCTTTAAGAGTTAAGTTTAAGAGTGAGAATTAGGGTTGCAGGTTTTTTTTTTAATGTCAAGTGATAGGTTAGGTGTTAGGGTAACCAGCACCTCTCCCTGTATACTTACAGGTAAACAGGTAGTCTATTATGCTCAATGGTAAGGGACTGGTATATGTACTGCACAGCTCCTAAAAAACAGAAACAATGCTCTACCTGACATGGCATCTAGAACTGTGGATACAGAAAAATGAAGTGTGTTAGTTTGACAAGGATGCTAAATTTAAGAAAGGCTTAAACTTTGATAAGTGTATGACACTAGATGGGACAACTTATTTTTAATTTTGAACACTGACAAGAAGTGGGATTGTTTTAAGAATACATTACATAATGCTATTACCAAGTGCATACCACTGGGTAACAAAAAACTAAAATAAAAGATCAAGAGCTAAGCCTACATAGTTAAATACAAGGATTGCAATGAGATATGTAAACACAAAATGTAAACACAAAATCCGGGCAGCTAAAATAGATTACGCCACAGTCTGTAAGAAGAAACCCCAAAAAATTCTCCCAATATATAGACAGTAAAAAAGTAAGAAAAGAGCAGGTAGGCCCAATAAAAGATGAAAACGGGAGAGTTATCACAAACGACTGAGAGAAGATGACTGATGTATTACATTAATTTTTCTTTAATGGAGATAAGAATGTGAGTTGCTTGGTATGTAAGACTGGAAAAACTTAATGCAAATAAATCATTAGGACCAGATAACCTGCACCCTAGAGTACTTAAAGAGCTCGGACAGACTATAGCAAGCACCGTTATTCCTCATCTTCAAGGACTTGTTAATGACTGGAAGGGTACCAAGTACTGGCATAAAGCTACGGTAGTACCAGTATTCAAAAAAGGTTCAAGATGCTTACCGGGTAACTTCAGACCAGTCAGTCTAACATCAATAGTATGCAAACTATTTGAGGGAATGATAAAGGACTATTTAGTGCATTTTGTTCATGACCACACAGGGACTCTTATACGCACGCACGCACGCACGCGCGCACGCACAACTCCGACACACAAAGGTTGAACTTGATGGACCTGTGTCTTTTTTCAACCTCAAATCCTATGTAACTTTGTAATTGGATGCTCATCTCACCTGAGGACAGTTTTACCATATATTTTTGATGGAGAAGCCAATTGGATTCCAGGAGGGGCTCTATTAGTTTTTTTTTTTATTCAAATGGGAGCATATGAGCTATTGACTGAATTTCCAGCCATCAGTCCTTTCATTGGTAATAATGCACCAAGGTATTATGTGCCTATCTCATCCAAATTTGACAACCAGTATTCAATATACAAGAGTATCTTTAGATTTTACCTTTTTTTTTAAACATAAGTCAAAATGCAAAAAAAATTTAAGAGTTTGCATTGAATAAGGCTTTCCATAAAAAAAGAAATCATATTTTTTACATTCAAGACCACCAGTGTTATATTATGGTGTGAAATCTTTCAGTACATGTTGACATTTGCTTTCTTTTATAAAGGACAGTCCTCAGCAAAAAATAAATATTTTTTAGTTACTGCCGACTACATTTCAGCAAGACTCACAGCAGGGCAAGCTAATCACTAGAAATAAAGTCAGCCATGCTGTGAGCCAGAATACAAAGCGAAAGAGGCTAGTGACAATGAAGGAGTGTTAGAATGTAATCTGGTAAACCCCAGTGATGTCTTACCCTGATGTGTTTCGGAACTTTCCAGCGAACTAATAAGCTTTGTAGCTTTCACATAATCTGTCTACCAGGCAATGCCTTCACACTAAGGAAGGAAAACATTTGGAAGACGTATGTTCACCTGCTGACACTTACATGGGTGGTGCTACATCTTAGCAACACAAGACAAAATACAGCAGGGCCTGGATTATACTAACAATACAAATATAACATTGTTTACTGGCAGCCTATGAATTAAACATGAATGTGCCCTGTCAGATTTTAAATATCTTATTCAGTGCTGTTATTGTGGAATTGTCACAGGCACAAACATTTAAAAAGTGCAGAACCAAATTATTGACTTTAAAAGAAAACTGCCCTGATAGAAATATGGGATTTGATATTACTGACTTGTTTTGAGGGAATTATAGTCCACCAGCACACCAGGGTACACTTTATCTTCCCCTTTTTTTTAGGGTCAGATAAACATGGTATCACATGTAGATGTTTCGGAACCATATATGATCCCTTCATCAGGCAAAGGAAAAGGTGACCTCCAGGAGTGTCCCTCTGATGCTTGGTTTACTAGTGAATGAGTTAGTGTCAAGACCCTTGATATGCACTTGCTTGTTCCAGGCTAGTTTCAATATAAGAATACACCGGACAGGTAGGACAAGCAAACAATATGTATGTACATGTGTGTATATATTCAATTGTACAAAAATTTGGGGTATTCGTCTTCTTTTATTCTTGGGTGTCAGATCATGCCATCGTTGTGACTTATGCTTTCTGAAAGTTGCTCTTTTTATTCCAAACCCCACTGCAGTATTTCAGTCACACATCTCTCCATGTGCATCTTGAGCTTGATTCTGTACACATTTTCATTATTATTGCTTTCTAAAATGTTTAACAGTGTTGCTTGATTCATCAAAGGAAAATAAGTTTTACATTTACATTAACATTTTCACCAATGTGTAAACATATTGAATGTTTCCCTTACCATGTTAACATCTAGTTTAAACTACTCATTCACTGTGTAAAAAATAAATAAATAAAGTACGTTAAAATTTTATTTGTGATTCACCTGCTACTCGGAGATAAAAAGTAAGCATCATACAGATATAGATCTTTTCATTTTATAAAAGTCAGAAATGCCTTTTAGATGTAACTGTTTTAGAGGGGGGAAAAAAAACTCCCTTCCCAAGAGATACTGGCTTGGTGAGTGTGCAACCCCTGCTGGTACCAGCTATCAGCATTAGTGGCATGCATTACAAGTCTTTAAAAAAAGGGCATCTCTCTAAAAGCACCAATACTTGATGCCAATGGGCACTGAACCTGATATTGAATGCACATTTATTTGTATATTACTTATCCCCTGTACAGGGGAAAAGAGAAGGCTATCCACTACTGATAAACTGTAAAACAAGGTGTAGAAAACAATTATTAAAAACATATCTGTTTGGCTACTTTATAATTATTTTAACCCTTTCGCTGCCAAGCCCTCCGGAACATTTTTCAAATCAGCTGGCCAAGCCATTTTTGAATTTTCTGCAATTTTTTCCTATTGATTTGATTTTCAACTGCTGCGTTGCTAGCGTTTGTAAAAGACCCCCCAAACCATATATTTTCTGAAAGCGCAGGCCCGGTAGAATAAAAAGATGGTGATACTAAATTTGTAGGCCCTGCGATAATTGCGCAAATGTTTCTCAAATTAATATTAAACCGATAAAAATACACAATTCAATTGTTAAAACACACCAAAATCAGTATCCGTGCACAAAAAAAAATTATTTTTTGACTAAATCTAAAAGATAAAACTGTATTGAGTTAATAAATAACAAATATTAGCAAATTTGTAATTGTGCCTTTTTGCGAAAAGGTAAAAAAATTAAGGTATGCAAAACTGTAAATAATCGACTTATCTAAAAAATTGTTTTGTTGTTTGTGTTGTGATAAAATGATACAGGTGTATATTAAATTGCAACACAAGGTATCACAACGCATGGCAATGAGTCAGAAAGCTTTGCCATGCGCTGCCACAGTTAATGAATTTTTTTTTTTTTAAAGAAAATAAATAAATTAAAAAGATCATGCACTGCGATGCGTTCTAACAATGCACGCGCATGTGCATGGCGTACACCTCAATATGTGTAGTACGATTGAATCGCGCTCTCCACTTCAATACGGGTTGAGATTTCTTTAAGGAGGCCCTCATTGAGTCTCCAATGACAGCGTTTCACGTTGGTGGGATCTATTTGGATAACCAGTTCTATGGGAGCATGGTCTGACCATGATATAACACCCACTTCTGTGCCCAATGTATTCCTAAGTACTGGCATATTTATAAAAAAATAATCTAAACGAGTATGGGTATTATGAACTGGAGAGAAGAAAGAGAAGCGTTTTTCTGAGGGATGCAACAATCTCCAGGAATCCATGAGATCATATTGCCTAAGCAAGCGGCGGAATCGCTTGGATTGATCTAGAGTATTTCTAGGAGGAGGTTTACCCAGAAAATTCATGTGATCAAAAGCTATGGAACATGGCAAATTGAAATCTCCCCCCACCACCAAGTATGTGTAGTCCAATTGTTTAAATTTAGAAAATACTCTTTGAAGAAATTGAATTTGGTTACTATTAGGAGCATACACATTGCATATGATAGTCGGTACAGCATTCCACGTTCCATATAACACCACATATCTGCCTTGTTTATCTACCAGTACCTGAACTGGTTTAAATGGACAAGAATCCCTCAGAAGCATGACTACCCCTGCCTTCTTGTTTAGAGCGGAAGCAGCGTATGACCTAGGGTACTTGGAGAGTAAGAACTTAAAGGAGTTTTGGGGGGTATAATGTGTCTCTTGCAAGAAGACCACATCTGCTTTAGCTTCCTTTAGGTCTCTATAGACTAAGTTTCTTTTAGTTTGGGAGTTGAGTCCTTTAACATTAAGGGAGAGTAATTTACAAGTTTGTGGTCTATTCATTGGTGTGGATAGGAGGTGATAGGCTATGCATATAGTGTAGTGAAATGCTGCGTGTGTGGCAATACTGTAAGTACCTCTCTGACGTTTTGGAGGGGAAAGTAAGTTGGGGTATGACTCGGAGCCATCCGGTAGGGTGAGGAGGATCCAGGTGACTCCGGACCTAGTTGAGAAGATGATGCTGTTAGCTGGAACAGAGAGTCGGACTCTATCAACAATACAAAGAAACTATCACATAGAACTGTAAAAAACATACAACCACAAAGAAACTATCACATAGAACTGTAAAAAACATACAACCAAACAGTAAGTAAATGAACATGTTAAGTAACATTTCAGAGTCGGTGGGGCACTATACGTCTCCACACTCTAGTAGGGATACAGTGTGAATATCTTCCCAAGTTTTTTGGAGAGAAGTTACACTAAAAATCCCACGATGATTTAACCCCCTGCGTGAGATAAGGGGGGGGGGAGGGGTAGTGGATCAGATATGAGAAGGGTCTAGGTAGGTGGAAGTAAAATAATAGCAGCTAGAGCTATCTCCCTGACCCGCCAATATCCTACATTTGCTAAGGAAAGATAGTACAAATGCAAAAATTACAGCCCAAGAGAGACGAGACATTCAGTAATTCCCCAAAGATGGGCCATTAAAAGGCATTTGGATGTCTCATCTCCCTATACCACATTCAGGATGCTAAGTCTTGTCGACCTTATGTCGAGACATAATAGTATCTATATACGCAATTTGCAATCTACAGCGTCCTGATTAGTGAAACTCCTTCAGCGTTGACGGCGTGGGGTGGACATTGGAGGACCCCTGGTTTTGCGGAAGGGAGTGTCAAGAGGGGCATCTTTGCGGGCAAACTTCCTGCCTGGAGTAGTTGTTTGCCAAGTGATCGGTTCCGGACCCAGTTTACGTAGGGGTTCCCAGCCAGGCAAGGTGGGGCAATTGATGCGTAGATCCGAACAAAAGGATGGTAGGTCTTCCGGCACCTTAAGAGTAGCGCTTTTCCCATCGCGACATGCTGTTAGGCTGAATGGAAATCCCCAGCGGTATTGTATGTCGTTGTCCCTTAATAGGGTCAGCAGAGATTGGAGACATCTACGCTGTTGCAGTGTGACCCATGAGAGGTCCGGATACAGTTGTAGTGGGGCTCCATCAAATTCCAGGGACCTCAAGTTACGTGCTTTCTGAAGGATCTCTTCCTTCACAGGGAAGTGATGAAGTCTACAGATCACATCTCTTGGGTTAGTAGATGACCCTCTGGGACGGAGAGCTCTGTGAGCACGGTCAATTTCAATCTTTGTTAGTAGAAGGGGAGCCGAGAATATTATTAAAAAATGACTGCAGTACCGCTTGTAAATCTTCAGGGCCTGTCGCCTCTGGCAGTCCTTTAATGCGAAGGTTGTTGCGACGACCTCGATTGTCTAGGTCTTCCACATGCCGCTGTAGATCTCTAATAACAGCAGCTTGTGCAACATACTGAGTTTGGAGGCGATACAGGTCATTTTTGTTGTTCTGCACTTCCCCATCAATATCCTCAACCCGTTGGGTCAAATGTTTAAAGTCCTGGTGCAACCCTTTCATTTTTTTCAATGAACAGGTACACATTTGTTTGTTTCTATATATCAATATTTTCTAGCTAGCCATCCATAATATAAACCCATACACTAGATAGTAGGGATGCACCGATACCACTTTTTTAAGACCGAGTACGAGTACCGATACTTTTCATCAAGTACTCGCAGATACCAATTACCGATACTTTTTCATTAAAGGGACAGGTCACATTTTTTCTAAAGCAATACAAACTAATGCTTTAAGGTCACTTTCTTAATATTATGATTCATGAGATGATGAGGGAGCGTGACGCCGGCTTCCCGGCCAATCAGAATGCCGGGCGCTACGTCATTACACAGCGTCCGGCTTCCGGATTTGCTAGCTTCCTGACCAATCGGGAAGCTGGGCAGCGCGTCATTGCACGCTACCCGGCTTCCTGATTGGCCAGGAAGTCGGCTCCATGCTCTCTCATCACAAGTGACAAGAGAGCATGGAGCCATTTCCCGGCCAATCAGGAAACCCGGCAGCGTGTTATGACGCGCTGCCCAGCTTCCTGATACAGGAAGTACTCGTGCTAGGTATCGGAGCATTTGGGCGAGTACGATCGGTATCGGTGCATCCCTACTAGATAGCATGAAGTTTTCAGTGTAGTTCATGAGTTCAATTTTTTTTTAGAAGCTTAAAATAGACCTGAAAAGAAAATATAATCTATGCAGTTACCAGGCCATAAAATTGTCTATAAAATCAAGAAGTGTTGCAATTCCATTGCGATTGCCTGCATTCTCGGGCAGTGTACCCACTGAGGTAACAAGGTCACACATGACATGCCTTGATTAATAAGTTATGAAAGGTTTATTACACAAGCAATTATATGTTGTGTTTTATTATTGTTAATTTTATTACAGTAGTATGAAAGGTGCTAACTTGATTACAGTTTTTTTGTGCAACTAGCCCTAGGGAATGCAGTTATCATTTGTTTGACTCAAAAGTCAAGTCAAGGACAGCCATAATAAAAACAGTTTTTTTTCTACTAATAAAGCTAAAGTGCATATGCCCTGTTGGGGAATACAACATCACACTTTACATTGTTATGCTTTTTTAAGCATTTGGGTTGTACATAAGTAAGAAGAAATAGTGCCCATAAGCAGTACAAAAATGCCATCTGAGAAATTAGTGACATTTTCATCTAATGCTATTAAATTGTTAATTGGATTTTGAAATTCATTTACATTTTTACTCTTATGTAAATATAAAGATAAAACTTGTTAGGCAAGACTTTGAGCTTATGAGACACGTACAGGCCATCAGAAAGTGTTTTTTATTGTCTTTAAATGCACAAAACACACATTTACCCTGTGACAGTATACAAAAAGTGAGACAGAATTTATACTAAGCTCTTTTTAATATTACAGTAATTCGACTATGCAACTATAAAATCTGCAAAAATTAATTCCATCTATTGCTCTCTGGCACACGCTCCCTAACTTAATTTAACCCTTTCAAAACATGGACTTCTGCAAAGAAGACAGTGTAAAACACCTATAAATACCTTAAAAACAGAGAATAGTGAGAATATGATGCTGATCATTTGATTTAGTCAATCACCACATAATCAACTGATTATTATTATTTATTATTTTTTCCCAATCAGTGTGTGATTGTAGCCTTCCCAGCATAAGTTAAAGCTAACTTCAGGAAGATATAAATAAAAACAAGAGTAATGCAGCCCAGCATTTAATAATCCCTACATGACCGCAATACGACCAAATGTAAAATGCCTCTTACTGTGAGAAAGTTAATTAAACTTTCAGCAGATGACTAGGAATATGCAACTGTGTGTGTTCCTAGATCCTCTGTCAATCAGAAAAATGAGTGATAGAGTTGCTGTAACGGTAACTAATGCATATCATATACATCATTACATGTATTTGTAAATGTATTCCTAAATGCAGGCAGTGAAAGTTACTGAATTTGATTTGGTATCATCCTCATATAATCCACTGTAAAGCAGATCTTAAACCGGGTAAGGGAGAAGCAGCGCTAGTAGCCAATCCTTTGTGCTACAGTGCTAATGTGTTAGCAAGGCCCTTGCTGCTAGAGAGAGAGAACATAGGCGTCTATTCATGAAGCAGCCGAGGGATCTAGCCGTAGCTTCGGCTGATCCTTCGGCTAGCTTCGGCCCCAGGACCTCTTCGGTTCAGTAGAACCAAAGGGCTGCTGTACGGACTATTCACTATAGCCCGTACAGCTCTTGAAGTTGGCCGAGCGGCTCAGTCGAGCCAAAGGCATATGCCTCGCTGTAAGCCGAAGCTGGCCGAATTGCCGGCCGACAGACTGCTTCTGACAGCTGGGCAGAGCCAGCCGTCATCTCACGGCTGGCTCCGGCCACTTGCAGAGAGATCAGTGTCCCTGGTTACCAGCTAACCAGGGACATTGATCTCCAGACAGCAAACTCTCCCGGGCGCTCCGGGAGTCTCCCGCTCCCGGACGCCCAGGAGAGAAACACTTTTTCCAAGAAAGGTTTACTCTTTCCCTGTATTTTTTATTCTGACATCGGAGCCGTTTGCTGCCGTAAGAATTTAAAAAAAAAAATGTCACCATAGGAATGCATTGCTAGATTCCTATTGGCTATTTCAATTTGCAATAGCCAATAGCAAACTAGCTATGGCACCAGCCCACTGCTGCTTTCAATCAGCAGAGGGGACCTGCAGTTCTCCATCAGGTCCCCTCTAGTGATTGACAGCAGCAGAGGACGTGTGCAATAGCTAGTTTGCTATTGGCTATTGCACATTGAATTAGCCAATAGGAATCTAGCAATGCATTCCTATGGCGAAAATATTTTTATTTATTTTTTGACGGCAGCAGAACCGCCCGGCCAATAGAAAACAGTTGGGCAGAGCTAGCTGTCACTGCTAGCTCGGCACAATCATTTTATATTTATTGTTTTGTACTTTTTTACCTATGTTTCTGTTCTGTCGGACCGAGCAGAACAGCCGAGCCGAATGCCGCTCAGCGGCATTTGGCTATTCACTCACTGCTGTTCGGCATCTATAAGAATAGACCGAACAGCAGCGAGTAGCCTGCCGGAGGTTCGGCTTAGCCGATCTAGATGTTGGATCGGCTGAGTCGAACTCCTTCTGCACTTTGGGTCGGCCGAACATGCTGAGCATGTTCGGCCATACGAAGCCACCCGATGTACGGCTGATACGGCTGAAATCAGCCATACCAGCCTGAAGTGAATAGCCGAACAGCGTTCAGCTCACTTCGCTTCAGGTCGGTCGTTCACTCAGCAGCCTACGGCAGCTTAGTGAATAGACCCCATAGTGATATAGAAATGAGCTTATGGGGTTTTTGTACTAAAGGCAAATAGGCTGTTCACTGTGCAAGTTTCCCCTTAGCACTCACTAAAGAGGCTTCTCCCTATTCAAATGTTTTACTATCAACAGTTTCTGAATGAATGGGAAGCCTCTGTAGTGAGAACTTTCCATTCATTTAGAACAGAGGCTGCAGAAAAAAAGATTGAGGACTCTGTGTCCCATTTTTTTTTCTTTTTCAAAAGGGAAATGTCAGGGTTTAGACCCCTAATATTTCCAGAAGCCCCCCCCCCCCCAACAGTAAAAAAAATAGTAATGAAAAAAAAATAAAAGACAGTAAAAAATATATATATTTAAAATTAAATAAAATAAAAGGCAAGCCCCCTCCCCCACACACATATTATACATGTGCAACAGTGTGCACCACATTGGGGTGTACACCATGCATTTGCGCTTTGGTGCGTTGTTAGAACGCATCACAGTGCTTGATTCTTTTCAAAATCAGAATTAATTTAACTGTGTGGCAGCGCATGACAAAGCGATGTGATGCATTGCCGTGCGCTGTGATACGATGTGTTGTGATTAAATGTATGTCTGCATCATTTTATTCAGTCGCTTATTTACAGTTTTGTGTTACTACAGTTTTTTACCGTTTCGCAAAAAGGAACAATTTAAAATGTACAAGTATTTGTTATGTATGAACTTAATACTGTTTTATCTTTTAGATTAAGTTAGAAAAGTATTTTTTGTGCACTGATACTGATTTAAGTGTGCTTTTATCCATTTAATTGTGTATTTTTATCGGTCCAATATTGATTTGACAAACGTTTCTGCAATTATTGCAGGACCTACAAAGTTAGTAGCACCATCTTTTTATTCTACCAGGCCTGTGCTTTCAGAAACTAAATGGTTTGGGGGGTCGTTTACAAACGCTAGCAATACAGCAATAGATAATCAAAACAATGGGAAAAATTTTAAAAATGGTGTGGCCAGCTGAGGTTAAAAGTATTCCGGAGGGCTCGGCAGTGAAAGGGTTAATAGTAAGTATGTTGGAAAATTGTCCATTAAGGGAAAGGGGAGAATGGACTCTGCTTCACTGTACAAGAAAAGCAACAGTAAATACTGTAGGATAGTTTTTAGACATAGTTAAGAAGTACAGAACCCAGAAGAAAGTGTGGTTCTCAATTATATTCATTTCTAAATGTCATCAAACTATTTTTTAAGATGGTAATACCCTAGTAGGTAGGCCTTTGACAAGTTTCTGTTAAAGGCAGTATCTCACCAAGAAAGAAACAGTAAACTTTTAGAGTGTTATTCACTACATAGCCGAAGGATCCAGCCATAGCTTCGGCTGATCCTTCAGCTCGCTTTGGCCACCTGAACCCTTCGGTTCAGTCGAACCAAAGGGATGCTGTACAAATTCAGCTGAGCCAAACCCATATGCTTCGGCTCGGCTGAGCCGTAGTGACAGGCAAAGTGTGGAGACACACACAAAAAACAACTAAGCGGAGCCGGCCATGATGTAACTGCCGGCTCTGCCCAGTTGTTACTTATTGTCCAGGACCTGCTAGAAGACTCTGGCAGGTGCCAACCAATAGGAAATAGTTGGTCGGAGAAAGTGGCGATGTCACTGCTAGCTCCCCCTAAGTGTTTATATTTTGCTATCATCTCTCATATTCGACAATATGTGGTGGTAGTTTGTTGCATGCAGTCGGGTTGGCATGCGTCTTTTTAAATTTTTTAAAAAATGTTAAATTTATTTTCTTTAACCACTTGCTGACCAGGTGTTTACACCCCCTTCCTGGCCAGGCCATTTGTCAGTATTTAACGCAGTGGTACTTTGACTGATATTTATTCCGTCATGCAACGCTGTACTGAAATTAATTTTATACAATTTTTTGGGGACATATATCGCTTTAATCAGCACTGGAGTTTTGTTTTTTTTAACCGGCGGATTGCTTGTATGTAAACAGGCATCGCTGCCTGTTTTTAAATGTTGGTCATTTCCCGCGAGTGGGCGGGGCTAACAGGCCATGTATACACGGCCTGTTACTTTTAGGAAGCTCCCGGCCGGCCGTTTTTGTATAACGGCTGGTCGGGAGGCGGTTAATATATATATTTTTTTAATTTTTCCTATTTTTTTAATTTTTAAAATCATTTCTCAACAATTTTTTTTTTTTTTAGTCATTTAACTTTTTTTCTATTCTGCTCGATACCTCCTCTCGGCGGCATTCAGCCGATAGACTCTGTAAGAATAGGGTCAAACGGCAGCAAGTGAGCTGCCGGAGCTTCGGCTCAGCCGATCCAGATCGGCTGAGTCGAACTCCTTCTGCACTTTGGCTCAGCCCAACATGCAGAGCATGTTCAGCTGACCAAAGGCAGCTGAAGGCAGCCGATGTACTGTTGATTTTATCAGATGTATGGCTGAAATCAGCCGTGCAAGGCTGAAATGAATAGCCGAACAGCGTTCATCTCACTTCACTTCAGCTCGGTTATTCACTCGGCTGCCTTCAGCAGCTATGTGAATAACCCCCTTAGATTGGCAACATGTTCAAATAAATTTGAGTCTTCTTAACATCTCTGTGATCCTCATTTACATGAGACAGACTCACTTTAAATGCTTAAAGAGTAGGCATACTTTCACATTAAGTATACTTACCCTGTTTGCTTACCCTCCAGGCCATGGCTATCCCACTTTGCCCCACATCAGCTGCATGCTTGCTATGGCCCACTGCAATGTTTACAGCCTCTTTCTTCTTCCCACTGTCTGTGCCTTTCTGTAAGGCATGAATACAGCACTGAGATTAAGGCTCCTATTACTGATCTCCTTTTAAAATTACTAGTCATAGATGGATCAAAACATGTATAATATCACTGAATGAATCATTAAATCGTTAATCGTATATATTTGTTGATTTAAAAATATATCAGTGACATCACACAATAACTTTTTTTTTACATAAGAAAATATTAGTGGCTGTCTGTGTGTCCCTTGATCTTTAAAAAAAAAACGTATTATCTACTAATTAAAGTTTATGTTGAATTCATGAAAATACCTTACACTGTTAAATATTAAGATTGCGCGCCTTTGCATTAGGTGATGAATTTAGACTGGGCTTCCAACTCTTTGTAATTACCTACCACAGAAACAAATCTGTCAACAGATTTCTAATTATCTAAGATAAATATGTAATTAGCTTTACTTGAAGAAAAAATACTGATGGAAAGCAATCTTCATAGTAAATGTCTTAAATTTTGTTAATTAAAAATGCTTCAACAATATGTGATGATTTATATGTACATAGTTGTTACTTTCATTGGACTCTGACTTTGCATAAATTGCTACATTACAGAGTGCAGTCATTGTATGCTGTTGATGTATCATTAAATATAAAAACCTGCAAAATTTATGCAGGAAAATTTACATTCTTTAACCTGTAAAATGGAATCCAGATGTCAAGTTATGAATGTCAGCTACAGTATATGGGATGATTGCAAGTCTATATTCCATGTTCAGCTTTATATATTCTAACAAAAAAGAGGTATGATTAAAGCAGGGGTGCAATTTAAAGTCAGTTTGTTGTTAAAAAAATGGCAGCATAGCTTAGATGTGGTATAAATATTAGGTCTCTAATATTTTATCTTCTAGTTCTTTTATTAAGTGAGCTCCAGTATGTTTAACCTTTGTTGACTAGTTGAGTAAAATACTTCAAAATAATACTGTTAATATTAGCTTGTAATGGCACTGTGTCCATTTGGAAAACTTTAGATTCATATACCTTCAAAATTAAAAAAAATAGGCCACATAAGGGTGACCTAAGGCTTTCTTATTTTATCTTTTCCCATATGAATTCTACAGCTGATGCGAATAAAACCATTCTACATCAATAATTTTGTTAGTTTGCTTTTTTGAAACATTGATTTTGTTCATGGACATGGCCCAAATGCTTAGTTTAAAGAAATCTTTAAATTGTTAAGCATTGTAAGTAGGGATGCACAGATACTTTTCGAGTACCAGTGCAGATACTTGGCATTTTCATGAGAACTACCAGGGTTGCAGCGGTTGCAGCTGGGACCGGGCCCCGGCGCTCCACCGCTGTCCTGAAATCATTAGTCTGTATTGTTTTAGAAAAACTGTCACATGACAATAAACAAAAATGTATCAGTACTCGTACTTGTAAGTACTCGGCAAGTATCAGTACTCGTACTCGCAAAACTGGTATCTGTGCATCCCTTTATTTATATTTATAGAAATAAAATCATACATTATAACAGAGATGTACAAATGCCAGGAGCTTCGTGTGCTCCTTACAAATGACAGCGGCCTCCTAACTTTTGAATTTTTCTCTAGTCTAGTCTTGGAGCTCGAAAGTATCGGTTCATGTACTCATACTTGTACCGAGTACTGTACTTGGTATCTGTTCAACCCTAATTGTAAGAGATTAAATAAAAATAAAATACCAATGAACAATTCACTGCTCAGTGAGTGCATCTCTATCATGTTTGTAAAGAGACTTGTATGTAGAGATGACATGCCCTTTCTTTCAGTTTCTGACTAGAGCAGAAAATCTTTGACAGGAATGGATATATTTGCTGTAACAACAGTATGGGGGGAGGGTGCTAATTGCTACTGACCTGCTGCCTTACCCTTAGTGACAGACGATGACTGACAAGTAGCTTATTCAATCACTGACTAGTAAGTTACCCCAGTCATTGACTTTCTGCTCGTCTAAGAAGGTAATGGAGGTCATGCTTTCTAAGTAAATTCCATACATTATATGCACTTTTTAAAAAGAATAACCTTCTCAATGATCCAGTGATTTAGGAGAATATAGACTCTCTAGTAAGACATATTATCATATGATAAGCTCTAAAACAGCAGTCACTCACTAACATCTCAGTCTCTAACATTGTAGATTTATTTTCACAATCTCTTACTGGCCAGTCCCTCACATGGCATCTCTGTCGTATATGTCTCTAATATGTATCTTCCTCTAACAGAACAATATTTAATTGTTGTCTCTCTCTCTTACAGTCCAGTTTTTTCTCACATGGTTCCCTCTCTTCTCCTTAACATGGCAACTTGCCTTTCAAATGACAGTCTATCTTTAACAGAATAGAATCTTGCATTGTACTCCTTCTTGAATATGACAGTCTTTAATATGGTTTCTCAACCACTGATAAAGGGGTTCTAGGGTGTGCTTTCACCATGTTTAAGGGCTACTTCTGTCTCTTATTATAAATTCATAATGTGGCACTACATCTCAATAGATTTGAATTTTGAGTAGGCGGTTACTAGTATTTGATTTTGTAGTCATCAACATGACTATCAGTTTAACTGTCCATGCATATTTGAGGGATATCATATACTTATGTGTAATGCTTACTATATATTTGTGAGAGCAAACACTATCTTAGATATCAAAAACATGGAGATGAAGAAATCTTTTCAAAATAATTCTGCCCTGCCATTAGTGGACGGTAACAACTCATTCTCATCAGTTACCGGCATTCCTGAGTCCCAAATAGCTGCTCACGTACAGTGTACATGAGAAGTCATTTGTGCACTTCACGATGGAGAGGTACGGTGTACATCTCAGTCGTGTAGGGGTTAAAAGTTCTTCAAAGATACCCTGTCACCACCTTAAAAAACTGCATGTGAAAACACTGAAAAATGAAGTTGTTTTTTTTAGATCAAAAGTTTTTATTAGTTTTCGGTATAACACACTTATGTAAATAGTAGCAGCACAATGTTTACAGCAAACAATATGGGAGATGTGGACATAGATAACATCACTAATATAGGCAAAGCTCAACTTTCTGACACGTTGGTACAAAGTGATTGTGAAGTAGTCCTCCTGACTCAGTAGGTCCAGTCCGTGTTGAGGACCACGTGAATGCGGGGGGGTCATAACAAAGCAACAGGGCCATAAGAAAGGAGCTGTACTTTAGTAAATCGCTGTAATGTGAGTCTATCTCTTGAGCGTAAACATAAAAAACTTCTACAAACATTAAAAGTTATGCCCAAGCCTATTATTTTCATAATAGGTTTTGTATGAATTACCCAGCTTTGTGACGTTTACGTGAAGCATTTGCTAGATCATAATACACTTTTGGAAGAAAATCTAATTCATTGCTTACAAAAAGTTCAAACCCTTGCCACCAGCCCTTTAACTGGTACACAACACCGGGAGCTTTAGGAGTGGGCTTCCTGAACATATGATCAATGATTGGGAACTCTTCCCCAGCTCCCAAACAGTAACAGTGACTGGGAGCTGTCCATGGCACTGTGCTGGGTGCAGCCCCAACACACATCAATGGATGCATACTGTATATGCAGCAGTCCGGTGTTAAAGTCTGCTTTCAATTATGTAAGATTATTACCTTAGCAAATATAACAAACGTAACATAAAACTTGGAAAAACAAGATTTTCCATACATGTTTAATTCTAAGTGTGACATTTGTTTTCAAAAGAGAACAACTTAAAGCAAGAAAAATCATTCCAGGCATATTACGTACGCCAATCGCTTATGGACAGATTAAGACAGTGTGAAATCCAGAATTGTACTTGCATGCGCTCCTGCATTAAAACAGCAGTTGGTGCTATGAAAACAAATTATCTTTCTGACTCAGAATATAGTAATGTGTCACCTTGTGTCATTCATTGCTTTTGTTGGATCATTTTGTTCAAACTTTTTGTAATGCACATATTTTGTATTTGCATTGTGTAAAAAATTCTCAATAGCATCTCATCAGTGTTGTATCCTGGTTTGGGGCTGCCCTAGGCAAGGCAAAACTCGGGCGCCCCCCCCCCC